>NW_007361023.1:47279-101448 GCF_000149035.1 Colletotrichum graminicola M1.001 | reverse complement strand
CTTTTATTTATTAGGTTAGAGTTTAGATAAGGCCTCTAGGGTAAGACTTAATAGCTTTATAAGGGAGCTACTTATAGTAAAGACTTTTTATTATAAATTTAGTGCTTTTATTTATTAGGTTAGAGTTTAAATAAGGCCTCTAGGGTAAGACTTAATAGCTTTATAAGGGAGCTACTTATAATATTCCTTAGCTAAGACTACTACTAAGCTATATAGGTAGTTAACATATTATTTTTTTATTCTTTAAAGAATAAGACGTTATAAATACCCCTTAAGATAAAAATAGCCTTATAAATACTATTTATATCTAAATAATAAAAAGTAAATAGCTTATTTTTACTAGTCTTATTAGTCTTATAAATAACCTTAAAGGCTTTATTTATAGTAAATTAGGTAAGCACTATAGCTAAGTAACTATTAATATACTAACTAGGCTTAGGAAAGTAGTCTTTATAGTAGTAGTAAAGGTATAAAATAAATTATTTAATCCTAAAATAGGAATAGTTAGTCTAGCTAAAATAATAAGTATAATAATTAATATAATAATTAATATATTAATTAATATAATAATTAATAATTTAAGATAATATATATACCTATATTCTTATTTTTTTAGTTATTATCTTTAAAAGATTAATATTTTTTTTCTAAAGTATAACCTTTTTAGTATAAATTATATATAAGTTAGTATTTATTATATTAGCTAAGCTACTTTTTTTAAAAATAATTACTTACTTTTTAGTACTAATATTATAAAAGCCTTAGCTACCTTATATAATACTTTAATAGTAATTAACTAAAAGCGTAAGTAAGAATTAATCTAAAATATAATTTCTTAAATAAGTTAGTTAAGACTACACTTTACTACTATAGGCTTTATCTGCTTTTACTATAATTATATCTCTTAAAAAGCTTAGGCTACTTATCTTAAGTATTAATCTTATATATATAAGGTAAAACTTACTCTTTAGGTAAAACTATCTTCTCTTCCTTTATTTAATAATAATAGTAATATCTTTTTAGACCTTTAGTTTTTTTCTTACTATTTATTTAGGTTTTTTCTCTCTTCTAGTTTAAATTATAACCTTAGTTACTTTAATTTCTAGTTAAGGAAGTAAAAAAAGGTCTAGGTTTTCTATTATATACCTAAAGCCTAGATTAAGGGAGAAAGTATTATAAGTTCTACCCTACCTAGTAGGTGTTTTTAGAATCTTATTAAAATAGGTCTATCTACTTAAGGCTAAAGGTAGTAAGGGCGCTTTAGGTAAGCTTAGTAATTTAGGTAGTATTTTATTATATATAAAAAAAAAAAAACTTTTATAAGAATAGTAAAGAATTTATTTTAACCTCTAATAAGTAAATAAGGTATAAGTTAAAAAACCTTATATTTATAATAATTCTTTTATAATAATTATTTATAATAATACTAATTCTTTTTTTTTTTTATACTTTTAGACTTCTTTATTTACTTTTAGTGCTTTATATAGTTCTTAAGCTTACCTCTTTTCTCTAAGGTAGTTAAGCCTAAAATCTTTATTATTTTACCTAGTAACCTTAGATATATATAAAGTATTATATACTATATACTAAGTAGAACCTTTAAAAGTTAGTAAATATAAATAACTTACTATATAAATTAGGTAATTTTAAGCTAAAAAGAGCTATAGCTCTTTAAGTTAATAAAGGTAAGGCTTACTTTAGCTAAAAGGATATAGAATAATTAATTTAAGTAATTAAAAATCTAGAAATTATTTTTAAAAGGCGCTTATATAGTAAATAGCTCCTTAGTTATTATCTATAACTCCTATTATAGTTACCTAATTTACCTAGCACCTAGATTATCTAGGACCTCTTCTATAGCAGCCTATTTCTAAAGTAAGGCCTATATAAAGAAGTAGGTTTTAAAGTAATAAATAAGGCTATTAAGCCTAAAGTAAGTGTCTAATATACACTATCTCTAGGGGGTATATATTAAAATAATCTTTTATAATAATCTCTTATAATAATCTCTTATAATAATTATTTATATTAATTATTTCTTCTAGCTTATTAGGTATAGCTTTTCTAAAGATACTACCCTTAAGGCTTTAGTCTACTTTATTATAGAAGCTAACTTACTTTTTAATATTATTACTAAAGCCTCCTTTAAGGTGTTTTATTAAAAGCTTAATCCTAGCTTTATACCCCTATCCCTACTAACTATTACCTTATACCTTTTTAAAGAGGCTAAAGAGATCTAGGCCTAAGTATTAGCTATAATTATTCTAGGCTTATAAGTCTTTTTTATAATTAATATATAGACTACTTTAGGCTAAAAGTATACCTTACTTAAAGTTATATACTATTTTATTAATTCTAGCTAGAATAAGAGAGTAGTACTTCTTAGTATACCTAGCCTATAAGCTAAATATACTTAAGACTATATCTTAAAAGAGGTAATATTAACTATTAAAAGCCTTAATATCCCTTATTACCTATAGTTTAGTACTATTATAGCTAATAACGCCTTAAACTTTCTAAGTAACCTAAAAAGTAGGCCTGCTACTTAGTTATAACAGAATTAGCCTTAAGTATAAATATTACTAGATTAATATTCTAATAGCCCCCTTTAAGGGTATTTCCGGAATTAACCTTACCTAGCTAGTCTATGCGCCTGCCTGTTTTAGACTTATAGTTACACGCGCCTGCACTTTTAAGACTTACGGCGCTAAACGTAAATTAAACGCATACCCCTTAGCTTATATAAGGTAATAAATATAGTGGCCTAACTACTAAGGTATCTAGGCTTATAACCTCTAAGTAACCTAAAAAGCAGGCCTGCCACTTAGTTATAACAGAATTAGCCTTAAGTATAAATGTTACTAAATTAATATTCTAACAAACTTTAACCTAAATAACCTTAAAGAGTATTATATAAAGGCTTTTAAATTTCTTTTACTTAAGATTTAGTATATACGTTATCTTACTTATATATTTAACCTTATTATTAAGGCTCTTTATATAAATCTTAAGATATAAGAAGCTCTTAATAAAAAAAAAGTTTAAGATTAATATAAAAAGGAAAAAAGTACTTTTTACTAAGGCCTTAATATAGAGGCTAGTAGATTAAGCTAAGATAATAGTATTAAGGCTTTCTTTAGTACTCTAGAGCTTCTAAAAGAAGAAATTACTATAACACTAAAAGCTATAATTATAACTACTATTATAAAGGTATATTATTTTAAGGCTGTTTTTCTAAAAGGTACTAATATATACTATAGATTTATTATCTTATAATTAAGCTTAAGTATAGCCTAATAAAGGCCTAGGAATTTCTTAACCTTTAATAAATAAGTAAACTAAATATAAAACCTTAGTAGCTTATCTTTAATATTTAGATATACTAGAACTTTACTATACTTATATACCTTTATATACTTAAGCTCTAGTAGTATATTAATACTTATCTTAATATTTTTTAAGAAGATAAGTAATTCTAGCTTTTTAAAGATAAGTAGTAATAACTTAAAACTCTACTTAACGTTTTTAAGATCTTTTTTATCTTTACTAATTTACTTAGTAAAGATACACTTATAGATATTTTATTTACACTTAACCTTATAAAGATAGCCTATCTTTATCTTAAGAGGTATCTAACTATAATTTAGAAAAAAATAATATCTAAGAACTAGCACTAAATAGATTTATTATACTATATTATCTAACTTATTATAAAAAAGCTTAAAAAGTATAAAGCTTTATAAAAAGAAGATAAGGCTATTTATACTATTAGTCTCTTACTATCCCCCCTTAATAAAGGATAAAAGGAAAGCTATAATACCTAGTTTATAAGTCTTAACTATTACTAAGGCCTTAGGTAAAAAGCTATTACTAAAAGCTTTAAATAAGCCTATATAAAGACTTACTATATAAATATTCCTTAGAGTTTAGCTTCTTTTTTTTTAGTAATAAGCTAATTAATTTATAGTATTACTACTTAGACTTTTAAAAGCCTATAAAAGTAGGTATATAAACTAATACTTTTACCTCTTATAAATATTATATTTATAATAATCTTTATAATAATTACTATATTAATTTTTATATTAATCCTTATAATAATATTTATACTAATTATATTTAGTCTTTTATAGTATATTATAATACCTCTAAAGTAATTAGGAGTTTTCTTAAAAAATATAAGTAGAAATCTTCTTTATTATTACCTTACTAATACTACTAAGTAAATATTTAACTAAGACCTTTTTTAGTTTTTAGTGCTATATAGAATAATTTCTAAAGTATACTAGCCTTTACTAAATAGCCTATAACTTTCTTTATATAATACTAACTTTAGTACTACTAAAGTAAATATTTAGCTATAGTTAATACGTCTATTACTATTTACGTTTTAATATAGTAGTAAAGACTATTAAGGTATAGCTTATTTTTATAATTATATAGCACTAAAGGTAGTAGCTATCTTTTAGTGTCCTTAAGCTATTAATACCTAAAAAGTATTAGCTTACTAAGGTTATAAAGAAGCGTAGCTAAACTATTCTTTAAGGATTTAGCTATAAAGCCCTTATAGACCTTATAAAGTTATATACGTTTTAGTAAATAGTATAAATTAAGCTTAATTATAATATTATAGTTAAGGGATCTAAAGAGGTTAATACTAGTACTTAGGAGTTACTTCTTAAGCCTAGTTTACTAACGCTAGTATTAAAGCTATTATTACCTAGTTCTTAGGCCTTATTAAGCTCTTTTTTTATAATTACTTAGAGTTATAGCTCTTAGTTTAAGGGTCTTTTTTATCTTTAAGATAAGTCTAATATAGATAGTAGTAAATAAGGATTACTATTAAAGCGCTAAAAAAGGTAGATAATATATATCTTATAGAGATAGTTTTTAAATTATCTTTAAGTCTTTATAATAATCTATATATTAATTATAATTAATATTATTAATTTTTATAATAGCTATATAAAGTAAATTAATATTATTAATCTTTATAATAGCTATATAAAGTAAATTAATATTATTAATCTTTATAATAGCTATATAAAGTAAATTAATATTATTAATCTTAGTAATAGCTACCTTTAAGTCTTTATAATAATCTATATATTAATTATAATTAATATTATTAATCTTAGTAATAGCTATATAAAGTAAATTATATATTTTAAAGTGTATTTACTGAAAGGCCTAAAGCTAGGTGGTATATAAATTTAGAGGCTTATAATTTAGATATTTATAATATTTATCCTAAAATCTACTTTATAACTATAATATCTAGACCTATAATTAAAAAATATCTATTTAGATTTAACTATTTTACCTATAGATTACACTTACTTATAAAATCTATATCTATAGGATCTATTAACTATATAGATATATCTACTAGATCTATGGACTGTGTTATAGGGAAATCCATATAGATATCTATGGATATTTTTAACCCTAGACGTCAATGATGTATGCGTGTTCTTTGGGCGAGACATAAATTTGCATGATGGATACCGTACCCTCCCGGCACAGATTCTCCCCTTCAAGATCAATATAGAGTGCTGGAACTCCCCCGGATAGGTTGTCGAAAGAATCCACTAAATCAGAGATTGCCTCTGATGTATCGATGAGATTGTAGGCGGGAAAGGTGCTCATCTCAGTTATCTTGACGTGTTGCAGAACAGGCGTCGCCATGGCCCAGATTTCACGAGGCTGTCCAAGACCAGCGGGTCGATAATAGGAGCGAAGAATGATGGAATGAAAAGGATGTCGGAATGAAGTTGCAATATATAGCCTTCACCTAATTCATCTTGCCACCTTTTGAGTAGCTGACGCCATCAAATTACTTTTTTGTACGGTTTCACATTCACATGCAGCAGAAAGTCTTTGCCAGTCTCTCCAGAATTTTAATCTCGATTGCACATGTCATCGACCTCCGAGAATTTGTTTGCGTAAACCAGACTAACAGTTTCTTGAAGTGATGCTGTTTGCTATATGCCCTCAATGTAATAGTAATACTTGGCTAATACTGATGATTGCATGCCCAAAGGGCCTCTCAGCCTGTATCAATGGCTTCCCAACACCATTACCAGAAGAATGCAACGAAATATGTTTGTTTCAATGGAATATATATAAATCAACTCAAATACCTACTTAGGAACCACCCCCACATTTGCACCACCACTATTACCACTTATTTCGCCAGCCCTGCCGCCCATCTATATGCAACTTTATGGCAATCGTTGTGATGGTTGAAAAAAGTGGTGACGTTCAGGAATGAGGAGAGTTTGGGGTGGTGCAACAGCGGAGCTGGTGCAGAGGAGGGGTATTTGAGTTAACGTGGAAGTGAAGATAGTCGCCACGATAGCTTCATGCATTTCCACCTTATGTAACAGCACTGTCAGGTGCTTCATCACGTGGTGTTTCACATTCGTTTCCTATATATATGACTTCATTTTCGTTACCTTCACTTACATACAATTAAGCCTTTTAGACCCAGATCCTCATATGCCCTGCTGTTTGCTCTAACCCGTGACAATAGTAGTTCTACAATCGTTCTGCTCATGGCCCATTGACCGGCCTTACTGGCTCTTTACACAATGTGATTAGCCAATTCAACCGCGAAGCATGAATCATTTTTTCTTAATGCTGGCCTAATTACGAAGCTAAGTAGAAAGTATTCTGTTAATACGTGAACCCATCTCAGAAGCAGTGAGATGACTGAAGTACTATACGACAAGCGTCACAGAAAGTTTTACACTTCAAAAACAACTCTATTCATCAAAATGGTAGATTGTGCTTCTTGTGAACAACCACTGAGAGCTAACACCGTAGACTCATTTTGATACACGTCTCATATCTCCACTCTATCAAACAATACATGTATGACTCTTACTGTATTTGAGGGGTGGGGGTAGATAAGCAGGGTCTGGATGACCCCGCCGTGCGGCGGGCTCCGGGCCTTTTACTCGCTGAAGGGGAAACCGTAACTTAGCTCGACAAACCGACCGTGTGGGCGCCGATCGGCACGAGATTGTAAACCGGCGTTAAATCATACTACTATTGACGACAACTACTTGTGAGATTCATTGCGAGTCTAAGTTCCCTCAAAGCCATGCAGGAGACACTGGGCTGTTACCTGCAGACTGATACTAACCATGTAGGATGTTGCCAACATTATCAACCCAGCTAATGGTCTAGGTGCCAAACTGAGAATCTTTGTAACAAACACTATGTTTGGACTCGCAGCAGTGCAAGACTCCTTTGCAAGTTCAGTCATCAATTGATTGAACGCTTTTGCATGTGGTGTTCCGCTAGACAGAATATAATATATTATTCCCTATCTGCGGAGACCCTGCATCTTGGTTGCTGATGCAAGGGTCAGTCTTATCATTTCAGATCCAATGACGAAGCCGGACAAGTCTCATGATGTGACATGTCAATCTGAAAGGCCCCATAGCAGACACGGCATTCGAGGCTACTGGGTCGAAATGGGGGCGCGATGGTTGAATCACTATCACAATGCCCCCGTTGACTGCATGTGCCCGATACCCGCACTTCCCCAATCGCTTTTTTGTCATGGATCTATTGGCACAAGGAGAGCCCCTTTCCGTCCGAACTGTGGCAGATCGCGATTTCACGCACCTAGTCATGATCTTCTATTGTTGAATAATTTGTTGCCCTATTAATCCTGGGTGGCTTGCGGCCTGCAATATTGAAGCCCTAATCCCAGATGGGCTTAGATAGAATCCTTCACTGCAACATGGCCACACTTAACAGAAGCATTCGTGGCTACTCCTCTCAGCAGCAGGGATTCCCTGTCCCATACATGCCGACATTGGTCGGTTCGGTCTCACCCTTGCAAGTCCCACCGGGTTTCGCAGAGGTTTGTGGGCACAGATATTATCCGCCCATGGCCGTCGCTCGCATTCCTGCACCTTGATCTCGGACTCAATGCTCTCTCTCATCAGGCTGCTTCACCGAGGCTCGAAACGGCTGCCATTCGCCCCAGACCGGCAAATCGGTTGTCGCCAGCCCACGTCACTGGCTGACTCGGATTACGCAAACGAGGCTGGCTCGAGCTTTTACTCGTCACTGTCTCAGTTTAGCGCAACCGCCCGCCTAGAAGAACCATGGCTCGGAAGGGTAGCCGAAAGGTCCGAACGGGATGTCTAACCTGCAAGTAAGTTCCTGGCATAATAGTTCCTATGGATAGGTTCCGCGGCGGCTCCATATCGAAGGACCGACATGAAGACCTCGATCGGTGTCTAACCGGTCACTAGAGTTCGCAAGATCAAATGCGACGAGGCCAGACCGTTCTGCAACCGCTGCACCGTCACTGGCCGGAAATGTGATGGTTATCCACATGTTGCCGATTTGTCAGATGCTGCGTCGAGCTCTCCCGGCTCGTCCGTCATTCCTTTTCAACCTAGCCGCGCCTCTCCCGGCATCAACTCGCCTAACGACAGCCGCGCGTTGCAGTACTATTCGGAGGTCGTCGGACCCCTCCTCTCAGGGGCTGTCGATCCCTACTTCTGGACTCATATTGTTATGCAATTCAGCACATTCGAACCTGCTGTCGCACACTCCATCCTCGCCATCAGTGACCTATACGAACAATTTCAGAGCGGCAGCAATGCAGCAGTCACTCCTCGCGACAACAGCTTCGCGTTGCGGCATTATAATGCCGCCATCCACGAGCTGCGGAGCATGATGACCCGCGATAGGCAACCTGTTGTGCTGCTCGTCTGTCTTTTGTTCATCTGCATAGAGTTCTTGCGGTCGGGACGCGAAGCTGCCATCAGGCATTGCAAGCACGGTGTCGCCATCCTGCGAGATACTCACAACGAGTTTCCCTGGACGAGGGAACATCTCCTTCCACTTTTCCGACGTCTAACCGAATACTCGTTCTTTTTTAGCAGCGAGAAGTCGGACTTTCCCGATCTGAGCGGACTTGAACATCATATCCCGTCCAGCTTCTCGACATTTCAGGATGCCCAACTGATGATTGACGACATATACTGCCAGACACTTCAGCTCATGAAGAAAGGCTACCCATACCGTTCCGAATCGCTGATAGGCAGTGCGGTTCCGCCAGAACTACTTGCAAAACAAGAGAGCATCAACAAATTGTTAGACAAATGGAATGACCTCTTTGACCGCTTCGTGGAGCAAGACCAGTACTCGTGTGCCCCGGTCACGAAGGCTCTCGAATACAAAGACGGGTATTTGCCCAAGATGCTTCAGAGCTTCCTGACAACGCGCTACGAATGCTGTCGTATCTGGTTGAACATGGCCTTTGACCTCAGTCAAACTGGCTACGATAAGTACTTGCCTAATTACAGGCGGCTGGTTAAAGAGCTCACCTCAACCGTCGAGCGAGTTTCAGAGCACTCGGAACGTGTGTCTATCAGCACGCAAACCCCAAAATTTATGTTTGAAACGGGGTACACACCAATGCTGTTCTTTATCGTCAGCAGCTGCCGTCATCTGGAAACGCGGTTACAAATACTGCGTCTGATGCCAATCCTGGGACTCCCGCGAGAAAACTTGTGGGAGATGGCCACGCTGGTTGTGATGGCGCGGCGGGTCATCGAACTGGAGCATGATATATCCCTGGACCCTTACGGAGAACCCCTCGAACCGATCTCGCCAGATTTGCCCCTGCCAGCAAACGAGAAGAGGATAGTGGACATGTGGACAGAACCGAAAACCGAAGAGAGGAATATTCTAGGACATATTGTACGTGGGCGGATAGTAGGGTTTTTCCGACGCAAACCTGACGGAAGCACCTCGTTGCACACCGAGTTTTTAGAAGTTAGGAACATCAAAGAGGAGCTCGGGAAACTCCATGTCGGTTCACCCGTAGTGGTTCCATAGTAATTATATACTTTTCGAAATCAAAGACGTCTCTCCACCGAGTCGGGGTCATGATTTTGTATTATGAAGACAACCGACGGGCTTGGAAACTGGTTAAACGCACGGTGTGATTTATACTCTACCAGACTATCCCCCATGCTCAATATTGACCAGCCCTTTGTGTCCCTACTTCCTAAACCATTTTCCTAAGAGAACACTGCCTCTTGTTCGGTACCAAACTCATGCTGTTAGAAAAAGAGAGGGGCCAAGTGTCTCAGTACTCAGGCCGAATCCTTACTATGTCACTGCCAGAATGGACATAGGGTAGACGAATATGTCTCGTATACTACGCTAGGCAGTGAAACTTTGCACTCTTTTGCCAGCTATGAGTCTTGTGGCTTATAAAGCTTCATCATACCTGGAGATATCCCGGCTCCGCTGGATATGTATACTAACTGTCTTTACGAACGGCCGGTGGCGTCTGCTCTAGACCGTGGATCAGGCAGGGGAATTGGGCCTTGATGCCAGGTTACGGCCGAGTTCGTCTTGGTCTCTTTGTTCTCATAGAAGCAAGAATTTTATCCTTGACACTGCATAGAAGTGCGAACTCATCATTGAGAAATTCCACTTGGTTGTTGCTGTTAGCCAGGTTCCTTGCGTTTTTCTTCGCTCAGTCAAATTGGCCGATTCAGGTGCCGAAGGAAGTCGTCAACCGGCAGACCTCGAGGCTATCGAACAACACTGAAAATGGCCCGACGCGGTTTGTGTACGTTTTCCTTCTTAGTAGAGTACGAACGATCTTTCCTCGGGTTCTGGCGTTTTCTTTCGCATGACAGACATAACGAGAGGCACCCCGCTCGTGTCATAGTAAGTGTGATGGTTCTATCCAACATGCCGTCGCCGGTGTTGCCGGACCGTCATAGCGCTATATCGTGTGCATCTACAAGCCTAGTTCTAGTCGAAAATGCTGTCACTGGACCCTTGTCTTTCCCGTCTTCTCCGTGGTTGGTTGAGTCCCCTTTGTAGCTTGCTTATCGTCACTTGTTCATTCATGGCACGACACCAAAGAATATGGGCTGGAGCCAACAATGGCACTAGGTTTTCGTATGAAACATTTGAATGTCGTCTTCATTAATGGAACGACAAAGGCGTTGGCGCGGGCAGCGGGGGTCAAGGGCAATGGTCTGATCGTGGGGCAACAGCCTTGCGTCAGTTATTATTAGCAAGGGGCACAATAGGCACAATTTTCCCAGAGTAGCAGTATATCCACCAGGGCTTCATTTTCCAAGACAATTTCTACGATCCGGGCTACCGCAATACCTGCCAGTGCGATAATCATCATCGGAGAGGTCCCATCGATGAATCAATTGCAACACATAAACCAGATTCGTGCACCCACAAGCTCTGATAGATGTTCTGCAGGATGACAGAATGTGGCGCCGTTAGACAAGCAATCATAAGTAGGGAAGCATGGTAGGAACACCCAAGAGATGCATGTTCCCAAACATCGGCCAATTGGGGCGTGCTAGCCTTTCGCATGCTTGGAAATAGACCGGCACAGCGATGACACCATTCAATAGCAGTGGCGGGTACTGTAGCGAAAGAAGCAACATTAATATCATAAAATGACTGCCCAAAGTGGAAGTTCAATGGTAAGCAGCCGGGACGTCGTGGATGCGGTGTGTCCTCTCGGCAAGGAAGGATGATAAGTAGCTTCTGGCTGCACGGTGTGATAGAGGCCCGTCAGGGTAGCAGTGGCGTCGACTCTGGGTAGCTTGGGTCCGTGGCCGGGGAGTACTCTACTGGCTCGACACTCACTCTTGACTTCCCAAGGCAAAGCCAACTACGATCGGGTTCCTCACACTCTTGGCCAGCCAGTGTGCAACGGCGGAAGAGCAGGGATGTGGGTTTTGGTAGACATAGCCATCCAAGCGGAACAAACTCCGGGCTGGTAACGACATCGTTTCCTTGGCGTATAAAAACCTTAGCTGCTGTTCCTGGACCCTCGATTTTCCACTATTAGTGCGAGAAGGGGCCTCAGCTATCCACCAATGTGGAGAGGTCTCTTGACATGGACGGGCATCGCAGTAAGGGTACCCAACCTACTCCGTACAACTTGATACCTATGTCCAGGAGTCTGAGAAGCAGGGATGGGGATCACCGCCATGGTCAACAACTGACGATTTGGGGACGTCATCAAAGCATAAAGAGATCGATCGTCCGTAACGGCGAATGACACAAAGACGTAACACAATGTCCGCTGAGCCCCAAAGACCCATTGACTTTTCCGCTGTGGTAAAAGCAGTGAGACACACTCTTTTTTACAAGAAACCGAGGGGAATGAAAGACACATAGGAAGTACCGGTAAATGGTACATTCGCGAATGAGGGGGCTCATTCACCACTTGCTTGTCTTTCCCTCTCCTAAAGAGAGGAGGATGCTTCCACCTATCAGCGTACATGGAAACCATTCCGAACAGACTGACCAACCAAGAGCTACGGAGCGTCGTCGGCTATGAAGATCTTTGGTGCCCCGCTGTGTAGTTTGCTCCTGTGGTGCGAATAATATGCGTGGCATGCCGAACTCCTTGCATATACACTAAGAGAGAAACGATCTGTCACGTCGTGAACAGGAATATCTCCTGAACCTATCCAACAGGGAGCCCAGCTTCGACAGCCCTTGACAAGATAGAGGGTACAATCCCCTCGATGGGCAGTGTCTTTTAAGAATGTCGCCACTGACACCGCAATCGATGGGAAGACAGACCAGCGTGGGCCCGGAACTATTATCGCGAGGCCCTTCTTCCATTGGCCTCTTGAACCCCCCCCCCCCCTTTATCAGTTGTCTTCTCTACCAGAGTCTCGAGCTGTGCGGTTCCGTTGGTCACAATATGCAACCAGGCACATAAATCCCTCCCCCTCATTGTGGGGAGACGGTCGTCCCATGCGTCGGTGACCATGGAGACTGTTCCGGGCGATAGAATGGGCAGGAGAAGGGGACTTTGCCGTCCATTGCCAACGACCGATGCCAACTATCAGTAGTCTGCCGTATTCAATGACTACATCCGAACTCCAATTTTATTTTTGTTGATCTATGAGGTGCTTCTGTTAACACGTTTCTGTTAATACGGAGGCTCTTTCTCGCAACTACTATGCATCTTGCCGTTCGTCAGGAGGAGAGTGGAAGCTGTACTTAGTGTATACGGTACTTGGATGCGGCATAACCTCATGCAGACAGGTGGGCCACTGGCAATTCATTCGGGAGGTCATGATCAATTGAGACGTCATTCCTGGCTGGATCTGGCTGTCTCCCGTTGCATTGCCTCATGTACACCTATAGCAGCCTCTATCTTCGACCCCCCGCCCACGCCTGGCTCGGGTTGTTGCTGCGGGGGCAGTAAGATAGGCCAGCCAGAACATATATAAGTCCTCTGTGGTCTGGACAGATTCCGGGCGCGTTTGTCAAAGGCTTGCTTTGCGACAAGCGACCGTTGAGAAGTTTAAGCTCGCTGGTTTAAGGCTGACTCCACCTACCGATAAGTTAAAGCACCCACTTATGGCCCCCCCCTGCATTTGGCCCACCCTAAAAACGATGCCATCACAACACCACTACTTTATTCAATTAACTATTAACAACCTCTTGATGCCATAATAATACAGCTTTTAGCCTTACTAGGTAATTCTAATGCGCTAGATTTATCTAGCTCACTTTTAGTATCGCTAGCCGTAATCTAGGCTTACTACACCTCCTTAATTGTTACAAACTTTGTATTTAGATCTAGTGTAATAGCCTTCTGTTTTCTAGTTATACTATTAGTAACTTAGGCTTCTAGAAGGCTTATTTTTTACTAGGTAGTAGCTAGTGTATATAACTACTTTTAGAAGCCTTTTTTAACCTTTCTAAAGAGCTAGCGTTATATAGTAATATTTTACTTTAGTTAGCTAAATAGTTAAAGTTAATCCTTAAGGTTTTTTACTTTTCTTAGCGTAGACTACTTTATACTAAATAGCTAACTATTTATACTATTAGTATCTTAGGCCTTATAGATATTTTTAGTAGCTAGATTAAGTAGTGTTAATAGTATTAATAATATTATTATTACCTTTTAAACTAGTAGCTTATTTATAAGTAGCTTTATTATACTAATAGGCTATAACTTAGTATATTTCTAGCTACTTTTAATATTACTTATAGTTAATTTAGCTAGGTAAGCCTTATAATAGTAAGAAATAAAGTTTTTTTTACTTATAATAGTAAAGTTAATCTACTAACTTAAATATCTTAGCTTCTTCTTATATACTACCTTAATAAGGCTAAAGACTAACTAGTTAAGTAGCTAGAGGATATAAAAGGTATATAGAGGTAAAAATAATAAATAAATATTATTAATATAGTATAGCTATATAAACTTTATTATTATATAGCTTTTATATCTATTTAGGATAAGTAGTCTAGCCTAATTAGGCTAAGAGGGCTTAGTCTAAGGGAGAAAAACCTTTTCTAACTATTTAATAGTAGTATTATTAGTAGTCTATTTATTTTTTATTACTATAAATTCCTATCTATTATATAAATTAAGATTAAGAGGGAACTACTACTACTAGACCTTCTTACCTTTATATATAACTAAGAGATAAAAAGTATTACCTTTAGTAGATATATACTTAATAATAAATACCTAGGCCCTTAATTTAGGCTACTTTTTCCTTACTATATATATTATAGCCCTACCTAGCACTAGCCTATTATTACTTTTACCCTTAAGGATACTAGTCTTATCTATATTATATCTATTAGCTAGGTTAATAGCCTAGATATAAGGTATAATAAGATATTTAAACTAGTCCCTAATAACCTTAGTAGATACCTTATTAACACGCCTTAAATTAATAGATTAACTTCTTTAGACCTTAACAGATAGGTTCCTCTTAATAAAGCTATCTACTTATCTCTTGCCTATAGGTTAGGTATCCCCTATAGTATAAAGGATACAATAGGTAAAGTCCTTAAGTTATTAATAGGTTAGTGGCAGCCTAAGGTTAGCCTAGGCAGTTACCTAAGTGGCTAGGCTGGCCTCCTAGGTAGCTAATAGTCACTAGAGGTCTTTAAAGGTAACTAATTACTATTAGTAACTATTTATATAATACTAAAGTGTTAATTATAGTACACCTTATTACTTAGAGGTAACCTAATAAGATATACTACTTATAATATTAGTAATTGCCCCCTTGACCTTATCTTTGGTATATTAGACTATAGGGTATTAAAGAAGGTATTCTGAAAAAATGAAGTGATTTGATGAAAAATTGAAAATGTTGTGATAGTTTGAATTTGGAGGTTATCTAGAAAGTCGGTGGCTGGGAGGCATTTTTGGGGTGGGCCAAATGCAGGGGGGGGCCATAAGTGGGTGCTTTGACTTATCACACAAACATCACTCGAACAAGACAGTACTGTCAAGGCTATTCATTGATCGACGGCCAAAAGAGCTAAGCCATTGGACGAAGGCAACAAACCTACCACAAGGCTCACAATCATTCGGAAGACGCCGTTTTCTACACGCCCATTTCCCAACTAAACAGGCATTCAGAGTATGTCAATGATGGGAGTACAGTCCTTCTAAGATTCCAGCATTCTGAAATTATCCTGGATTATGGGTATGATGAGCAAGCTCCCATTAGCGCCACTGCCAAAAACCATGACCCTCGGTAAGTCAAGGGTCTGCACGCGCGAGGCTTGTGAAGTATGCCGAGAAAAGAAGACAAAGGTACGTTGATGGGCGACTTCTGCAGACATCTGACGCACTTGGTCTCTTCAAAAATCATCTAACGATGTGCAGTGCGATGGTGAGAAGCCATGCTCGCGATGCAGGACTCGGGGCGAGAAATGCCGATATCAAACTCAACTCCACCAGACAAGGCGCAGCCTGCAAGCGGAATTGAAAGAAATGAAGGACGTCCAGCGTCAACGTGACGCCGTACTCAAAGCCCTTACCGCACCGGGGCAGGCCCGTGTTCTTCGCCGGCTACGAACCGGTGCTCAGCGCGAGCGTGACGCCGCACTCGAAGCCCTTGCAGCACCAGGACAGGCCCATGATGTTCTTCGCCGGTTGCAAAGCGGTGAAAAGCTTGACAGTATATACGATCATTTCGAAATGTATGGCTCGGCATCTCCCACTACCAGCCAATTGTCAGACACTTCGAACCAGCTTCAAAACATCAACGAAGAGGCATCTTTGACCCCCACTCAGATGACTATCGACTCTCCGCGGACACTAAGCCATACCAACTCGGCAGTTCCCGAGGGTCCAGAAACCAGTCATATCCATAGTGCCGTAAAAGGCCAGGACTCAGTCTCGAACTGCGCAGAAGATGAGCCAGATAGATTGGTACCACATCTGCAAACGCCTACTCTCAGCAACGCCACACTCACAAACGGCATCGATGCGCATCCTGACGCGGATCGCATGCCGGAGGTGCCCTTAGGGATGTTTATGGAACAGAACACTCCGATGATCTTTCCTAACCCTTATTGCCCTGATCGAGCCTACCCCACAGACAGTATCGGCAACATATTCTGGTGGCATTCAGACATTTCTGACCCTATGCAACCAAACTATGGTGCGCCTCCTTCCACAGATCCCTATGTAGGTCCCTACCAGCAGTTCACAGCACCCTATATCCCAAGCCAAGGGCAAGACAGTTATCCACAGCCGATCTCAACACTTCCACCCGTTCCTGACAAGTCGCCTCCAATATCCCGTTCCTCATCTCAAGAGAGGCCGCACTATAGCGCAGCTTCAAGCACCACCACCACCACGATAGGCGAAAGCCGATACCCGACCCCGCCACCCACGAAGAAACGAAAGCTCCCGACCAGAGACAACGTTTCCTCAACCACCTCTGGTACGGGAAGCCGTAGTAGAAGCAACACTTTTGTCCCGGAAGAGAAAACAGCCAACAAGAAGCCCTCGAACCAACAACACTCATCCCGCGAGCGCGAGCGTCACAGGCGGGCCTCAGCCCGCAACTGGCAGAGACAGAAGCAACAGACGGCAGAACTCGAAGCAGTGATGAAATTCGCCGAATCTCGTAACCGCGAGCTCCACCGCGAATATGCCGAAGTGTTAAGACAGGTCGTGGATGTCAAGAACGCCCTCATGGACCACGCTAAGTGCAACAATCCGGGGATAAACAGCTGGCTGCATAGCCAGGCAACCAAGTATGTAATAGGAAATGGCGCGGCAGTTGGGACAGAACAGAAGAATCATGTTGGGGAGGCAGGCAAGGGAGCGCCGATCCACACGGGAGGGTGCACAACCACCACCCGTAGGTGATTATGAGGCGATGCTATCATGCTACCGGTCAGTCATTACCGTGGAGGGTGCAACTATGGTGCGGATTTTACATGTGAAAAGGATACGGATATGTAGGTTTTCTATACTGGAACAGGATTTACTAGCAGGGAACCAGCAAGTCATTTGGCTTTTTAGAGCGAGACGTTCGGAGTCGAGGGCTTTATTAGCTAGGCTGGGAAAAGGAGCATCTGTCAAGGTGATGCACGGTCATGAATTTTACTCGATTTAAAGACAAACTTGTTGGCACACCGGATTCACGATTGTAGAGAAAACTAAATTCTCGATAGCATCCACTTCACAACTGCTGTGAACCTGATTGTCGTTTCCTGAGGATATGTAACTACCCATTACCCTACCCATACCTCTGTGTGCCTGATGGGAAATTATGGCACAGAGAGCATTGTTGCCCAAAGCCACTCCAAGGAACTGGAAGATTCATAGAGGATAACAGAGATGGGATTTTGATAGAAAGCAATAGTACCTAATGTAAGACGCCACTGTAATCCTTCCAACAGGGTCTAACCATTGATCGTCGGTGTCAGTTCCGCTCCCTATCGATCTGCAGCCCATACGTCATGAAGTAACCTCGCGATTGTTTAAAAGAGGTGTCGTGATATAAGCCGTAATTGCGCAGTGGCAATTACGGATCCGCTTTTGTCATCACAAGAGGATAAGACGGTCAATTTGCAACGGCTGGGACGTGGCAATCGTGGCGTTGGCCCTGGTGTCTTCGGCCTGTTGAACTCACGCATTCCAATAACGCCACGTGACATTTCCCATTATTGTGCAGGCTCGGCGACCTCAATAAATGTTCCGAAGATGGGGTACATCCGGTAGCCATAGGTTTCCCTCGGCCTTATCTCCGAACTTCGTTGTAGGCTATTGTAATCTGTGAGGGTGCTGAAACATCAGAGGATGATATCATCTATCATTTTCAAACAAGCCCTGATCGCTGGGTCACAGAACCTGATAGCAGTAAGCTGCAGCAAAACCTACAAAGTCCGGGGGCGGTGCACGTTCTCACATATAGTATGACGGCATATTTGCTGTAAGTGATGCTGACAGGCTAACGATCAATGGGATGGAAAACACTGCTAAGGAAATATCAAAACTGATTCCGAGAGCCCAGAATTCCCAAACCTTTGTTTTCTAGACTAGACATTTGTTGAAAATACTTTTTGATACATAAACTGATCGACCACTAACCGACAAATCCGATAGCTTTATCTGGTACATTGAAGTTATCTGGAGCATACGTCCAGGCTCAAAAACGACATATCGCAACAACAATACATAGCCAACAGAACAAGACGACGGACATCTTTCCAGCATACAATAAAACCACAGAAGGCCTTTCGTTTTTCCTTGTCTATTTAACCTCTTGAGGAATCGTTGCAGATGTGACGCTCATGTCCAATTCACATAGGTTGAACACAGCTTCTGTTAGCATCAACTTGATGGGTTGGCTGTGACATTGGTGACAAGAGAAGACATAACACTCGGTGCCGTGATTTATCTGATTCGAATTTGTTTCGGTCTCTTTGCTTGATGCCGACTACCTTTGATATTGGTCCAGAGATCTTGACGTGGTGTCTTCTGTCACTAATATCTGAATGAGCAAGGATTGCCAACAATCTTATAGTTGTGAGACAGTCTTCTTCACCCGCTGAATTCTGTGTTACTACATTGATAGTCTTCTGCGTGACACAGCGCTAGCCTGTAGAATAAGAGGAAAGCTTGTGACGTACAGTTCTGAAAACACGGCACTATCAGTTGTTGTTGTTGTTATTGTTGTATTTAACGCCGGGGACGTTCCTATTTAGGGCAAAGGGCGCCAAGGCAGAAGTATCCTAGATATGAATATACATGCAGCACATACATCCACGCCGAGATGATCCACCTGGGAGTTATTCTGGTTCTCTGCTCCGTGCTGTCAAGTGCCTATGGCCCTCCAGTGTCCTGGCTCTCTCCGAGCATACCCCCTTGCCTGCCGCCGCAGTCAGGGGGTTCTCCGTGTGCCCTGTCATACAGTGCTACTTGCACATCCTTGCCTCCATCAGGTATTTCTGGCTACCTGCATAGTGTTAATCTACCTCCGCTCCGTGCGCAGGTAGATCCTGATAGCGTAGGTCTCGGTCTTGCGTGGTGGAGGAGTAGTGGTGTTCTGGAATGTTGGTAGAGGAGGGGAGTAAGAGTTGTATCGAGTGTGCGTGGGTAGTTAGGTAAAGAATGTGTAGTGGGTAGGTGACATATATCGTACTGCATGTAAATATAAATTACGCTTAAACGCCTGGTATCCAGTTATCTTCGCTGTACCTGTATATGAAGTCATAAATGCCATAGCCCTTGTTAATCCGAACAAATGAGCTTTTCGCGTTACAATCATGTCTATCCCCATGGCTGACCATGTCCTCCCTTTCCAACCACATACTTTACTTTCGGCTACCGTTGGTCAGACGGTTCACCAACAAGCCACCAAGCGTGGCTTGCAAAGTATCCTTCTTGCTCCCGCCAGACTCTTTGCCTCCGTGCGATCCGTTGGTATTGTTGTTGAATGCCGCAATGGCCGCGGCACCAGCTGCGGCGGTTGCCATCCTTGTTCCCTTCTTTGACCATGATGTCTTCTCCTTCCTCATCCTCCAAGCCTCCGCTGCGCCAGCCACAACGGCAGCACTTGCGGCCGCCTGCAGTATAGCCGCTTTATCCGCCTCGAGATTCTGCACGCTTTTCGAGGACCCAGATGTCTTGTCCTCTCTTCGTCGGCTGGCCTTGCCATGTCCCCGCCGACGGTGCCGGTCATCCTCGCTGTCGGAGTAATCTGAGTAATCGTCATATCGACGGGTCGAAGGACGGTTGTGTCTGTAGTCCTCAGACCGGCCGCGGCTAGGACGGACAGGGCTGGGGCTGTGTCGCCTACTTCGGTGGTGCCCTGCCCCACCTGCATCGTTGGCACTGCGGGAGATGCGGCGTGACCCTCTCGGGCGATCATAGGAGCGGTCGTCGTAGTATGACTCGGCGTCGTCGTGAACGGCCGACGCCTTATGGTGGCGGTCGTTTCGCGACGGCATGATGAGGGCTCCGAATAGTTAATATGATCTACCACGTGGGAGGTACCTGAATGACGTCTGAGAAGTCCCGGAAACGGGACCACGATGACGCAGGGGCTCGATAGGCTATTGAAAAGCTGTCTTCTTTGTTGTCTAATCTAGCTGCAGGCTGTGACGCCTTGATCTTTTGCTGCAAGTCTGCTGAGGGTCCGATGAGCACGTCCGATCGGAGCTAGGTAGCAATAGGAGGGAGCTCAGGCAGGGAAATGGACGATTGTGGAACGTTGAATTTCTTGGTTTAATAGTCGGTAATCATTCAGAGAGATTCGCAAGGTGGAAAAGGAAAATTGTTGTACAGAAGAATAGAGCACTGGCAGCAAGCGGGATCCAACTTCATTATGAAAGGGCACATTCTTGCTTTCTTTTCCTGTGCGTAAGACGCTGGGAAACACCAATAACTTTGCTGGGCATTTCTTCCCTCTGGCAACCAGAACCCGACTCGGCAGTCCAAATCTTGCTTTCGGGGCTCTGTCCCCAGGGTTCCGGTTCGCTCTTAGTGGCGGTGGATGATGTAAGGTGTTTGAGACTGAACGAGCATCACTGCCGTTTCGAGCCACGGCTGGGGCGACGGGAAACGTCAATGTGATGCGCCCCGCGCCCAGTTTGCTTTACTAAGTTACTCCGCTGGGCGAAACACAACATGATGTCAGACCGATCGTGCGCAGAGAAGTCTGTCTCGGTGAGGCCCGATATTCACTTGTAAAATTCAGTTGACTTCTCGGTGAGGGCCTCGCGGGGTTGACAAGCCCAAACTCTCATGCTAACCTTCTGTTTGTGGACGCCGATAGGCTATAGCGCATAACATGATAGGCTCCCCCCGAAACTGGAGACCTTTGGGCAGCTAGACGAGACTTCAGCACCAGCAATTGGTTTACGCAAGTATAACGGGTTAGGAAGAGAGCAAAGAGGTACCTAACATCTGAAGTGAAGCTGTTCGTACCGGAAATAACTACGGAGTACTGCGCTGGGCTGTGAGCAGGACTATGTTCACGGACGCTTCTGGAGAAGTCAGGGGGTTGGGAATTTCCCCAATGCCAGGGCCTGACTACCAGACGATCGATCAGGGGACGATCGTTGGGGATTGCGACGTTAACTAAAAAATACAGGCTTGATGGACAGAGTGTGCATTTCCCCTGCATTTTTTTCTGCTCGCGCCATGCTGGTGCGAGCTCCTTGGAGGCTGGTCCAGTCGACAATCTCCCCTTAAGGCTTTGGAACGTGGCGTCTATTAGCGGCATCGACAATTGGCGTGGGAACGGGTCTTTGTTTAATTGAAAGTCGCACCAGTTCCTGCAGTAGCAAGGTCCGTTGCGCGTTGGTGCGCGTTTGCTTCGCGTAAATGACAGCGTCATAGATGAATGGTCAAGGGGAGAATGATATCACGATTGTTGACTAGGTATGGTGTTTTGAGAACAGCGTACACAGGACAAGAGCTTCGAGGCGTTTGATAGACTCTATATCTATATGAAGTCTGTTGAATTCCTGGCTGAATACTTCTTTCTCATTATTTCCCATCAGACTAGTTACTCCCTTTACTTTCTCTCGTCAGAATTCAATTCTTCGACATTAACCTTTTATCATTTCCAAAACCACAAAGATCGAAATCATCATGTCTTCCACCGATGTTCCGACTGGGGAGGTTAAGGACAACGAATATGTCTCCCGCCAGGGTGACCGTCAGCCCATCAGCGTTATCAACGACGACGCCAAGGTCGAGGATCCCATTGATGACGAGACTGCTGACTCTGACGCTCAACTTGGTTGGTTTACCTCCAATTAGAAGTTGAACAGATGCTGACTCGGTACAGAGCGTGATGAAAAAGATGCTATTGACAAGAGCAACATCTTGGATGAGCGCACTCGTGGTGCTCAGCCCGCCGGCGATTACCGTGAGCCCGGTGATACCGAAGGTCTTGAGGACAGTCGCCTTGAGTAGATTGGAAAGAAACTTGAACTTGTAGTCAAGCGGTACCACCATATTAATATTACCATCTCATCCTTGTTTGATCCAATCATCATCACAAGTGAAAGTTGAATCAATTGTGCCATCCTGAGTCCAACCGGCAACATACTGCAGTGCTTGCGAGGACCTTGAATTACGAAAGAATTGAATTTGAAATTTAACCTGGTATTAATAAGTTGCTGTTAAGTTACTACGTAGGTATATGCGTGAAATGGAAGTAACCGCGTGAATGGGCGGCACTACCTGATATCTTGCAGCATGGTATATAGCTGATGATGCCGGACGGTGTAGTGCTTAATCAATAGGTCCAGAACGCCCATGCTTGGTGCTTACTTTGCGGTATCGGATAACCTCGTGACCCTCCTGATCATAAGTCCTTTCGGCCACGACCTTATAACCACCGATGGCAGGCAAGAGCTTGGTCCAGAACCCCCAGTAGACAACACCCAATAGAAGCACACCGATAACCACGATGGGGAAGACATAGTACGGGTAGCCATCGGCGGTCCAGGAGGTTGTGGGAGGGATGAACGGAACAATGCATAAGAAGAGGTTGGCGAGAACATAGATCACCGTGATGGGAAAGTAAGTATGCCAAGGTGAAGTCCAGTTCTCCTTCTTGTTCCACTGCAGGTAGAGAAGACCGCTATCATTTATGTTAGCCATAGCGTGAGACTGGGAAGCCGATAAGGTGGGAGACATACATGCCGACAAAAGCGTTGATCCAAGCACCACCTTGCGTGTACATATCAGTTATGAAGTTGTAGGCCGGACCAGCTGGTGGAGCAACAAGGACGATAACGGTAACAATCCAGTGGAGGAAAAGCTGAGCAATAGTTTAGCACAGGCGACTCGGCATAGCTGGCGTCAGTGCACAAGGGGAATATACCGCAGCAGCAGGGGCATTAAACGGCTTATTCGACGCCCAGAATCGACTGAAGGGCAACAGGCCTTCTTTAGCCAGCTCCTGGTTGAGGCGAGCGTGAGCGAAACTGACGGCAAGCACGTTGCCCAAGTTGCTAATAGCAACGAACGCTGGTAGGGCTCGGGCAGCAGCACTGTTGCCAAAGACATTGCGGAAGAAAACACCGGCAACGATGACCTCGGAAGTGGCGAGCTCGGTCTTGGGAATGGCAGCAAAGTAGGCGACTGTTTTTTTCGTTAGAAGATTGAAAAGCTTGGTCCCTTACTCGGGCTGGTATTCTTACCGTTGGCGAGAACGTAGAGAATGGTCACGCCACCAATTGCTATGGGAGCGGCAATGGCCAAAGTCTTGCGCGGGTTTTTGAGCTCCCCAACGACGTAGTTGGCGTTCTCCCACCCCTTGTAGCTGTAAACAATACGAAGCAGGGCAGTTGCATAGCCGTAGGCGCCGCCGTTGCCGTACCCCTCTCCGTCCTCGATGCGGAACGCGTTGTCAAAGTTGTGAGGGTCCGGCACACGACGACGGCCGGCGAGAGCGGCGAACCCAGAGAAGACAATGAAAAGCAAGACGACAACCTTGAAAACGCCCAGAACATTGAACAGACGAATGCCCCACTTGGGCGTGATGGCGTGAATGCCCACAGCGAATGTAGCACCAGCGATACCGATGCCGCGAGCGACCCATCCATCTGGCGAGCTTGAGCCGGACGCAAAGAGGACGTATCGGCCAAAGGCAAGGGAATTCCCGGACGAGAAGCCGAGAAGAACCATTTGCGAAGCTAGGACACAGGACGCAAGGTACTTGGGGTGTCTGTAGGCGCGCTCGAGGTAGTTCTTCTCGCCGCCGGAGCGGGGGATCGCTAGGCCGAATTCGAGGAAGACGCTCATGCCGCAAAAGGTGAGGATGCCGCCAATGACCCAGAGCATGAGCGCGACGCCCACGGAGCCGGTAGACTGGAAGATGCCAGAGGGCGTGGAGAAGACTGGTTTGGGACTGTGAGTACGTGTACGTGTCGCGGAGCTTCACCGCTGGGCCGCCCGTCATGGACTCACTTCCGGTACCAATCATCTTGTTTAGAATCAGGAAAACGGCGCCCGTGATGCCGATCTTGCGCGACTCATCGAACGCGTATGTCTCCTGTTGCTTCACGACACCAACTTCCTCCGCTGAAACGTTGGTCTGCGCGACGTGACGTTCTTCCCCGCCATGGTGATGGTGTTTGAGTGGTAAACTCATCGTTGGCGTGTTCGTGCGTTGAGGAGCACCGCCAACCAGAACTTCCTTCAACAGCGAGATAGCAGACCGGAGCTTCGTGCTAAGACGGGATGATCTGTGGGCAGACAGTCTCCCATGGTGGACTGCAAGGAGCTATATATGTGCGCCCTGCAGATGAGCTCCTTGTCGCGTTGCAACCTGAGCAGGAGTAAGAAAACATCAATGGTGAACAGGTGATCGTCCCTTGCAAGCAATGCTTGAAAAGGGCCCGCACGTCATCGCGATGCAACGTCACGCAAGGCTCGAACAGTGAACCGACTGGCTGGCCAGTAATACGAGGATGAGATTCCCATGCGCCAGAGACATGCGGTCGGGGGAATGAGAGATGAAAAGCGACAGTCATCGACAAAACTTACGACCTTTGGCGAGCCAGACGTAGGGGGTACCACACAATAGCCTCTTCGGTCTAGTATGCGCTGTCACCCTCTCCCCCCACCAGACCAAGCCTAAAATGCTTGTGGCGAGGTTCCAGAAGAAATCTTTCACTTCCACAGGCGGCTGACAATAAGCGACGACGGGTAGGCCGCTGAGGGTGTAAGAGCAGTTGCCCGGCTGCCTCTTGAGGCTAACTCGGCATAAAGGCAGGCGTCCAGTGACAGTGCTGAGTTGTTTTCGGAAGGCTGGGATAGGTGAGACAGACGCCGCCGCCAAGGAGGACGTAAGCATCTAGGCTGTCTCGGCGCAGTGAGAGCGCCCGAGGACCGAGTCAACTCTTCCAGTCACGGAAGGTTGCTAAAAGGCTCTGAAGGTGACCCATATCTAAACTATCTTGGCGTTCCCTTCAGTGTTGGAGTTCAGAGTGTGCAGTTGGAGTGTTCCGGGGAACCTGGGGGAGGGGGACCCCAGGACCGTTGTGGAGCGGCGTGGGAGAGGCTGGGAGGGACTGCAGCGCCAAGAAGGCCGGGTGAAAACAAGCAGAGACCAAATGGGCATTCGTTGATGGCGTGCTTGCGGGGTTGGAATGGCGACAGAGGCTGCACTTGGATGTGCCAATGGTTCGCTGAGGAAGTTCCCCTCGATGAAATGTCTGATCGAGGTATAAGGTCTGCCATCTTTCCTTGGGTCGTTGCAAGTCTTCGTATCCACGTGCACCAGAAATGTCGATTGTCAACCTTGGGTATTATTTCAGCTTAAGATGCCCTGCTTACTTGAGATGCATGTGCACGAAAGTCTACTAGGGATGAAGTTGGAACCGAAAATTAGCTCATGAATATCGTTTGAAAAAGCAAGCGAAGAAATGACGACCCATAACTCCACGCATACTCTATGTGAACATCTGATCACTCATGTGGCTATCATTATTGAGCTACGCCTCATCATAATCCCATCGTCTTCAAAAGTTACATTTGCAGCACTGCGACGGAACATGTTCTGGTGGCCCATATCCAAAGTAGGATCCTCACCCATCCGCTCATCTGTAGTGTGTTCATCACCTGTGTCCCAAATAGTATATCGTACTGAAGTCTCGAGTGTAAATGTTGATCTGGGAGCGTTGAGTGTTGAGGGTTCGTTGTGGGCATTGGTTGAAGTCCGGTCATCTTCGCTCAGTATGAGAGTCAAAGGTCCTTCGCTCGGATAAAGATCTCCGATGTCATCAAAGATGTCCATGATGTGGGTGAAATAGGTGATCCTAAGATCACTGTGGTTGCCTCCATAACAGTTTCGACCCCATATCTGGCCAAGGACGCACTCGGTTTCTTCGTGAACCACAGCGGCTCCCGAGTCTCCAGGCATTCCTGGGCCTCCACAGACCCAATCAAAGGTCGGACCAATGTTAGCTTGTTCAAGATACCATTCCCTGGTTGGCTCCGTGGGCAGCTTGCGGACCTCAGCTGGTGTCTCACACACCACGGCATATCTAAATCCGCTACTCCGGCCAGTTGTCTTGATGATTTGTAACTGAGGATTTTCTGTAAACTGGCCTCTCATTGGATCCGAAACGGCATCGACCTCTATCCCGGGCGGAGCATATCGTAGCCGATTCTGCAGCCACTCATGTCTATTCGCAATGCAAAAGGCCCAATCCGTGACAACGTTCATTGTCGCTTTCTTATCATGCGGAATTGCGGTTGCAAACAGTCTGAGAGACTTGGATGGACGATAAGTCTTGAACATGGGCCCTGAGAATGCATGAAGCTTTGCAATTCTTTTCGGACTCTCGTTTTTTGGGCAGTCTATAGGCGCTGGGTGCACCAAATGGTGGTCGAGGACACCAGAATCCGTATCAAGAGTTGCCCAGTCTTGAATCCCCTCGAAGAGATGCCAGTTGATAAGCCATCCTCGATTGTTGCCGAGCTTCACCGCAGGGCCAATAGTCGCGGCGCCATCTATCCCTTCGACGCCAATAGAGTCGCCACATAACTGTACCGAGTGCTTGAACGGGTTTTTCGGCTTGGCCCATTGATCTTCCGAATCCTGGCTAAGGCGGTTGGTATCGGCGGTACGACTGACGCTCCCAACAAGAAAATGTATTTCGACCATGAGCTGCGGTGCATGCTCAAAACATGGTAAGACCTTGCTCTTGACCTCTTGATGAACATGGTTGGAAAGGATTCTAGACGTCATGACCTCAACGAGTCTTGTGCTCGAGTTGTAGTTGAACTGGATCGTGATGCTGTAGTCGCCGTTATAGTTGTCGTTCAGGGTCTTGCGTAAGTGCGGCAATCCTTCAGATTCCCATATTTCATTAAATTCTTTGGAGGTAGCAGCTCTTTTTTTTAGCCCCCCGCGCAAGACCTCAACATTCGATGCGCCCCTGGGAATAGTACGAATCTCCGCCGTCGGAGCTGGAGATTGGGATGGCGCTTTCATCGACGCACTTCCTCGGAACGGCAAAGGTGCCGGCCGCTCATTTTCTGTGTTGCCGGAGGATATTGGTGGCATGGAATTGTGTTTCAATGGCTCCATTGGTGCTTTGGAGCGTGGTGGTGATAACAACGATTGCGATAAATCTGTATGCCGGCGGCGTAATAGGGTGTCTTTAATCTTCGATGCTGCGAAGCTCAGCGAATTGCCCGCACTACTCAGAGTGCTGCTCCAAGTCGCAGCTTTCGCATAGGATCGTCTTCTGTTCGGAAGCGGCGTGGCTGAATCGCCTTCGTCCACGCGTTCCGGACCCGATGAGGCTCGCCCCGGGCGCGGCTGTGCAAGGTTCTCCGGAAGTATGGCAAATGGTCCGAAAGGTAGACACTGCCGGAATTGCCACTCTTTGCCCGCATATTTTGCTTGAGGGTAGGCTCTAATTTTCTTGGGCTTGGAAGTTTTCCGCTCCCTTATACGCCGGAGGTCAGTCACTAATACTGCTTACACTAACCACCAGTCGACTCACTTCTTTTTAGCCCCTTTCTTGGCTTTCTTGGTCTTAGGCCTCCGCTCGCGTCGCTGGCCATCTTTGCCACGTCGTTTGGGTATAAAGGCATCTTTGACTGACCCGACATCTTTCCATGACTTGGGCAAATGCATTTCAGGCCGTGTTGCAGGATGTAGGTTGCGGTGTTGCGGGCGTGGAACCCACGTAGGAAGAGACCTCGAGAACAAGCCCAGTATCAAAAGTTGCCGACTGGAGTTCAATGCCCATGAACTGACGATTTGGTCCTATGCGCAACATGATGAACTAAAATACCCCAGTTCAGCTCAGCCTGATCTATTTGAGGCTGCTGTTGTATCACCGAAAACCACATTGCCAAGCCCTGGCTGCCTCGCGCTGGGGCTGTGCCTGGTGAGAAATGAATGTGGAAAAAGGGTTCCAGCAGTTCCGGTAGTAGCCTAACTTCTCCCCCTGGCGGCGGGGAAGGACGCCCTGCGTGCGCCAAAATCGCCAGCTGAAGTACACTGATGTCAATGTTTTGGGCACGCGTCATTTGCATTTCGAGGTAGGCTACGAGTTTTCTTGACCAACAGTATGAGTATGGGGTTTGATTGGGCCATAAGAAGGTGCCAAGTATGCGGATTTAGGTAGATGTTGGAGGCCACCTGCAACCGTGTGTAGTACTTCCGCAAAGAATAAGAGCCTCCGCGCAAAGAACAATGCTTATTACCGAAGCTAATTATGGTGGTTCTATCTTCTTTATGCTAGAGTCTTTCCTATATATCAGGGATATTGAACTAGTTCCGGACTATAAATACAGGCTCTGGTTACTTAACACTTACACGAGGCTTTAGACCAGCAATGCCATATTACGGCAGGCCGCTAAGATGCCCGCTTCCCCACCTAATAATAACAAAACATAATAATGCACATGCAGATAAGCTAAGTCCTGCAGTTGGCGCAGCTGAACATCGCTCATCCACATTTTGGGGGGAACCGGTGTAGAATTCATTGGCTGGGCAGAAATAAAGGACTCAACCCCGCTTCCATGTATTTGAGGGAACCAAAACATAACTTCGAGAACAAAAGTACATTTTCGAGTTGCTCAAGTTGCAGTCGCTGCCCAGTATGGAGTGCTCCATCTGCTTCAACCTCGGTGCGCGGGAGGTCGAGGGTCAACTGTTAAACCGGAACCGGCGCTTGGTCAAATTCATCCAGCTAGGCGACTTGAAGCAGTCCGCAGGATTGGAACGGTGCCAGGAGTGCAAGCTGCTGTGGGAAGCGCTAATACTTCTGCGCAAGAGCGACTTCACCGAGTCTGAACTCGCTGGATACATCCAGTTGCAGTTCGCACCAAATAGCCCGCTGCTGCTACATGGCCCATTGTCTCTTGACATCTTTTCCCGAGAGAGTACTGAATTGCCCCGGCTGTTGATAGGTGAGCGATTGCTAACATTTGATAGGCGACAGCGGTCCTCGTCATCCGACCATAGGCCCAGCCAAAGAGGTCGAGAGCCACTCGTCTGCGCCATCCTGTCTCGCTCTGGCTTCCTCGTGGCTTCAAGATTGCCTTGCAAACCACCCAGCATGCAAACAAGCATCGAATCAGAATCTCCCAACTCGCGTGATTGATGTTGGTGCTGCTGGACTCCGCGAGCCATTTCTAGTCGAAACACATGGCGCTTCTGGGGCATATGTGGCGCTGAGCTACTGTTGGGGGGATCCATCTGTCCATCACGTTCTGAAAACAACACACAACAACTTTATGGCTCATAAAACCTCCATTCCCCACGAAGACATGCCTGCCACATTGCGTGACGCCGTTACTATCACCCGTCATCTCGGCATTCGATACCTCTGGGTAGATGCCCTTTGCATCATACAAGGAGACCCCGACGACTGGGCGAGAGAGGCAGGACGAATGTGTGAAGTCTACTCCAACGCTGCGGTAACCATATCCGCGGACCATGCAGACGGGAATTCTGTCGGGATTTTCGCTCCGCAGGCATTTGGAATCCCGCCTCAGCAGCTTGAGCTCAATGGACGACCAGTCTATGTTAGAGACAGCTTGAAAAGAAAGCACAACGACGTTACCATATTGTTGAGGACGATTGAGATGGAAGGCAGCCATGCCGAGCCCATTAACAAACGCGCGTGGACACTGCAGGAAGCAGTCTTGTCTAACAGAACACTTCACTACACCTCGAACGAGCTTGTCTGGGAATGCAACACCTTTCGTCTCTGTACCTGCCGCCGAGAGGACCCCGTAGAGCTGGATATGGAATCCTTGCGATGTATTCGCTCGCCAGCTTTGTTTCGAGAGATGTCAACAAGCAGAGCATACCTCCAGTGGCGACAGATCGTGCAGCTGTTCACGGAGCGTTCCATCAGCTACGACGAAGACCGACTCCCGGCGTTATCTGGCATGGCTAAACAATTCGGTTTGATGTACGAAGCTGCGAACGGGAAAAAGGACCGATACCTCGCGGGGCTATGGGAGGGAGACCTAGCAACGCAGCTGATGTGGACATCGGAAGATGATTACTGGCGCAACCCTGAGATCCAGTACCGGCGACCGAAAAAATGGCGAGCGCCGAGCTGGAGTTGGGCGGCGGTTGAGGGACCGGTATTGTTCCATCCGATGTCGCATTTCAAGCAGGACGTTGAGGTGTTGGAGATACATGTCGAAGCTTTGACCCAGGCCGATATATTCGGCCAGGTTCGGGAAGATGCGAAGCTGGTAATCCGCGGGAGCCTTGTTCATGGGCTTAAGATCACGTCTCATACCGCCAAGCCTGGAGATTCGTTCATGGGATATGTGGCCGGGGTCAGGTATGAGATTGTAGATACACAGGGAATGGGCCACACGGTCATCTGGGACGATGCATCTTCAGTCCCTGCTGTCAACAACACTGAGGAGTATACTTGCTTGTTCATCGGAAAGACGTCAAACAAGGGTGATACACACCCTTATCTCGGTTTTCTGGTTCTCAAGAGGTTAAGCCAGGATGTAAATGTATTTAGGCGGGTTGCCGTGTCGTTACGCAGTAGTTGGATGGATACAAAGGAAGAGGTAGGCTTGTTCAAAAGTGCAAAAAGAGAAGTTGTCACTCTTCTTTGAACGTCTAATAAAATCCACTCATGTCGCTACGTTTAGATACCAGTGGCAGGCTTTAGGAAATATTCTTGAGGGTTGACCGGCGTCACCTCGTCCTGCAGCAACAACTTGAACAGGCCCCTGGACGTGAACCTCAAGGGTATTTAGGTCGTCAGCAATCTAGCCATGCGCAGTTTTGGGCCTCAGTCTCGAAGATTGCCACTTTGTACGATCTATTGGGAAACGCTTGCGTGGAGCCAAAATATAGAAAACGAAACTAGCTGAAGACTGTTTAAACAGTAAGGGTATCATGATGTTAATCTGCGTGTTACGCTGTTAGTGTTGTAGATAAACTGTAGGCGATGTTGATAGATGAGAAATAACTATAAGAAGGATGATACGTTAAAGAAAACCAAACAGAATAGAACCGAGAAGGCAAGTCCATTCCACCAGCAGGGGAGACAATAGAAATAGCATGACTTCAATATTGCAGAGCTTGTGTAGTTGTTACTTGCACGGAAAGTCGCCAGGTTACTTATGTATGCGCGACAATACTAAGCTGCTAATATTGAGTCCAAGGTGGCACTCAGTAAGGACGCGCAGGCACACAATATTGGCCATGCACGGCCATAAAAAGATACGGAAAGTATCACTCCCTATACGGATATTGAATACAACATATAAGGCTTGGAAAGAAATACCATAGAGGTATGATGTCTACCTCTTGTAAATTCATAATCCACCCGCTTGTAGCATGGCCAGTATCATCATAAACTTGGGAACTTTGACGTGCATAGGACAGAGGGTCTTGGACGCAAGAACACAAACGTACATTTCAGACCATGCATTCCGAGAAGCGGTGGCCGTCTGCTTCGGGCGCGTCATGAGCCCTTGAGCAGAAAATCTACCACTACGCTGAATTGCGTGTTAAAATCAACGGGTTTCGGCGCTGTACTCACCCCGCTCTCCCCTCAGCAATGGTTCTGTTTGAACATGGTATCAAAATATGTCAGTTGACATGTTGTGTAAGTTCGGCCCAACATGCCCAATCGTGCGATCTGAAAGGCTAGACCCCTTTGGCCCCTTCTCTAAGCGCCTGATAATGCACATGTTCTTCGATCATTATATTGTTTGCTAGATGCTGATCCACACTGTCAGGGCGTCTGGGCCAAATCAAGGGTGAGGGTTGATGTGCGTTTATCTGAGAAGCCCCCCACGTGCAAGTCCATGTTTGCCCATGGCGTGCCGGGCCGCAAACATCCCAATAAGCCGGATCGCGGAAGACCGTTGTTGGGGGGCGTTTTGATCGCCGATAGCCTCTTGACGTTGGGGAGTCTCATATCTCGATTTGCACATCTCCTCGTACCGACGAGTTGGTTTGGCTTTCTTGGCTACTTAATGGAATGCTTAGGGTTGATCTCCCCCACGCCGGTAAGTGTACCCATTGTCCATCTCTCACTGGGGGAACGGGCTTGTTCCCAGGCCACTTCCGGACAAACACTGACGCAGTGCGGGGGCCAACAGGACGGGGGGGTCGAGGGACGACGGGGCGAGCAGAACAAAGAAAAGGCGGCGTGACGATGTGGTCAGTGGCTGCGGCACGGCCATCCTTGACTGCGCTGCGGGCTGGATACGCAGTCGTCCCCATGTGCAGTAACCTTTCTCTTGGCGTTCGATGGACTGGGGCAACGGGCCAATAGGCCACCGACTCCATCCAACAGACAGACGGATGTTACCTTATCTCGTTGAGGGATGGGGGGGAGGGGAGGGATATGCACCAACACCACCAGCACCAGCAAAGCCAGCACTACAAGCAGCACCGCCAAAAAGGAGAAGAGGGAACAAACGCTCAGGCTTAGTCATTTCGGTCCTATTGTTGGAACATCGTTTGCTCTCTCTCTTTCTGGGTGCGTTCCCCACCTGTGGCCGTGTCAATTTCAACCTCGATCCGCCCATGTTTCTCATCTCGTTCACGAAATTCTCCCACTCAAAGTTTGTCCAGATTTTCCTCCCCCTCGTTTCATGACGGCGTTGCCACTCCCAAATCCAAGGTTGCACACAAGACGCTGCTTGGGTTCTTCTCGCCCCCGTCATATTGTGCGTGTGTTCTTGGGAAACCCCATCCCACGCGTTGCAACGTACGCACCCATCTGTTCATCGGAGCTTTTTGTTGTCTCTCCTCCTTTGCCGCTCGTTCCCTCCATACGAACCAGTGGATCTGCGTCTCAGTCGACCAGGGAGGCAGATCGGGGCGAACCCCTCACTGTGGCTCGGACAGTAAGGATAAGTCACCAACGAAGCTTGTCCCTCCCGCTGTGTGAGATATACCGATCTCTCCCCCACCCTACGCCCACGCCTCTACCTCACGTGCGTTTGTGTACCGGATGGGAGCCCCGTGACCCGGTTCGACGCGGCCAACGCTCGCTCGAATCATGGGCGGGAATCAGGACGAGCAGCACCGCCAACTGAACGCAGACGGGCGGCGGCGCAGCGAGCCGACCCTCAAGCGTCGTCGCATCACAAAGGCTTGTGACTTTTGTCATCGTAGAGGGAGGAAATGCAAGCCCGTGCCAGAGGGGAGCGGGGTCGTAGCGGGCAACGCGAGCCCCGGCGGCACCCTCAGCTGTCTGACTTGCATCGAACACGGCGCGACCTGCACCTGGAACCGCGTGGCGGCCAAGAGAGGCGTCAAGTCCAAGACGTCGCCATCTTCTTCGGCAAACAACAAGCAGAGCCAATCATGCGACGACGGCGAAGCTTGCGGGTGGTTCTACGATGAGAGCCGCCACGGAAGCCGAAGCCTTGTCTCACGTCTCGTCTCCATATTTTTTGACACAGTGTACCCCGTGTGCGTCCAATCTCATCTCGCACGCCGATATACCCCTTGGCAGCTGCTGCGTTCCGTTCGTGAGACATTGGGATAAGCTGACAATTGCATGCAGCTTCCCCTTCTTCGACGAGGTCTCCCTTATAAGAGAATGGGAGAACACCAGCTTGTCGGCGACCCGGGCCTCGTTTGCCCGCCTCATGGCCATCTGCGCCCTGAGCTCATGTCACGTCCGGGACGGTGCCGTCTTCAACCCGGCCGTGCCGGCGCCACTCCGCCCCGAGCACCACCAGGCCTACATGGAGGACGCCCAAAAGGCCATCCCGGAAACCAACCGCGAAATCGGGAGCTTTGACGTCTTTGACTATCTCCAGGTCCTCGGCACCTTGTCCCTGGCTGCAACGCAGCTCAAGGACGACCCTCTCTTCCATGAATGCATGGGTCGCTATCACACCCTCGTGGCCCAGCACACATTTCAATTCGAGGCTCGCTGGCCCTCGCATCTCACCTACCCGGAGAAGCATGTGCGGCGCCAGTTCTTCTGGTCCATGTACCGCCTGGAAGTCCATGCGGCCCTCATTGACGGCCACGTCGTACGCTGTCCGGAACTGCAGTGCGCCGTCGCGTACCCGCAGCAAGTCGACGGCTTGGCCGGCATCATCGACGCTTCGGGACAGACGGAGAAGACGAGATTCCGCCACGGCAGCTGGCTGACCGGCTGGAACTACATTACCGACCTGTACCGCGTGCTGGAGCACGTCATCGTGCGGATGCGCAAGGACCGGCTCAAGGCTCTGGACAGGGGCCCGATCGAACACGAGCCGCTGATGCCCCCGATTGACAAGCTGCTAGAGAAGGTCCTGGAGAAGAAGGGCAACCTACCGCCGTACGCGACACTTGCCTTCCCCGCATCCCACGATGTCGAAGCAAACTTGTGTGGTTTTCAGGTCGCCAACATTGCTTGCACCTTTCAGGTGAGCGTGTTTCCCCTGGCTGCAGATGCAAGGGGGGGGGGGGGGCTCTGACTGATCTTTTCACAGCTACTTCGCATGGCCGCGTTTGCTTGCCACAACAAATTCGAAGAGGCTTGCGAGGCCGCTCTGGAGTTGATACAAGAAATCACTTCCGTGCCTGTGGAATACTTGCGCGCAATAGGTTATCCCATGGTACGGCCGTCCCTTTATCTCTGAACTGATCACCGGGCTAAACTGAGTTCCAGCTCCAAGAATTGGCCGGCGTTGCTCACCTACTGAGCAGCTTCATCACACGGCAGTTATTTAACTGGCAGTATTACAAGCTCCGCGAAGTCATGTAGGTTGATCATTTCCTCATGCCACGCCGTGGTCCTCGAGAGATCCGAGGCTGAAATATCCTAGGACCTCCATGGCGACTTTCCTCCAGAGCCTTGCCCCTTCGCTCCCCTCAGCCAGCCAAGCCGGAGCAAGGATCTTTCAGTATATCCATAAACTAGAGGAGATACTCGTACGCCAGAGTCAGTCGACCATGGCATTGGCCCCGCTGGTGGCCCATCCTCAGTCGGATGTTGCTGTCGAGGCACGACCGACGAGTATGATGCCGCAGGAGCAGCCGCATCTTCCTCCTCAACAGAGCTTGCTCGAGCAGTACGCGTTACCCAACACTGCATTTTACAACTTTCAAACGGACTTTATCGGAAACATGTGGACAAACGCATTCAACGACTCTGCGGATATTGACTGGGCCAGCGCCATCGAAAGCTGGGGGACAACCTAGCCGTGGCCGGTTCATGCTTTACGGTGTACCCGTGCACGAATTTATGCAATCTATATACATGGATGTGTATATGTGCTTCTCGTAACTATTGTAATCAAACCATACAGCCTGACAGGCTTTCTCTCAGGGGACCTGCGCAGCGCCACTCGTTAATTGTGTACTGTGAATCGTGCATATGCACTTGCTGTCGTCTATGCACCGAGGTGCCGTTTCCATAATGACCGTCTCCTCAGCCAGCCGTGACAATATGCGAATCCCTGCCCGGACCCCGTCAACCGTTCTGATCCCAGGTGGTAGGGCTGCCAGGATGTCTTCTTCCAGCGCCGTCATGCCGGCGCATCCGAGGATGATGCTCTGCGCCCCCTTGTCTATCAACGCCTTCGAGAACGTGGCTATCCGGTTGATGACTACCTCCCGGTCCAGGATTTCCAGCTCAAGCGGGCCGATCCCGGTCGCCGCGACGCCCGCAGAGTTCCTACGGAACCCGAGTTCGCTCACTGAGTCGGTCAGCGGCCTTTCCCAAGCCCAGGCCGTGGTCACGATGCCGAATTTCCCGCCGTGTTGCGTTGCCTCTTGGAGGGCGGCTTGAAATATGCCCGTGACGGGGATAGTGACCCGTTTTCTGAGGGCGCTCACGAGAGGGTGGTTCGAGAAACAGCAAATGAGGACGCCGTCGAGGGTGTGAGAGCTGATGTAATCGACGGTCCGAGGAAGCACGGCCCTCGTCGACTCGAATGCTTGCGTTTCGTTCTCTATACATGGCGGACAGCCCAAGAGGCCACGGCCGTCAATGAATGATATATCAAGCCCAGGCCTTGGCTTGTATATGCGGACGAGGTCCTCTGTCATGCCAGTGGTGGATATTGGGACTATACATAGCAGTCTTATAGTGCGGTTCAAAGAACCCATCGTGAAAATGAAATACGAGAGAAGCTCCACCTCATCATAGATGGCCGACACAAGGACTCACCAAGGGGAAAATGCCTTGACGTTTATGCTCTGAGAAATGGAACAGGCAACGACTAACCCGAACCACTGGATTTTCAGCAGCTATTCAACAGCTGACGCGCTTAAGGGCGAGACCAACTGGTGGCTTATTTTAACAGCTCAGCCGCCGGATTCCCCTCCCGCCGCGTGTCCCGGACCAATCAACCCGAAAATGGCGCCAACGACAAGTCGTCCGCGCCGGCACTTGCGATGCAAAAATCATACGATTGTAGGGAGGGGGGGGGGGGGGGGGGGGGGGGGGAGGTCCCTCTTTCAGGCGATCTAGTCTAAAGGTTCCTCTGACGTATCGCGTAGACGTATACAGCTCTGCCCAAGAGGAACTAGCACTAGTTTGGATAGACTGCATCTAAGGAAGTGGATATCTTATCGGAGATATGTTCAAGTATGCTTGCGGGGTGATGAGTTTGCTCATCCCTCTGAGGGGTGATCTTGTCCCGATCGGATACTACCCTTCCCCCTCTCATTATATGGCCCTTTGGGATCCAGGGATCTGGAAAAAGAAAAACGCACTCGCATTGTAGTATTACACAGATACACTGAGTCTTTGCCGCCCCTGCCCCCTCATGCTATATTCTCTTGGTCCATGTATGGGCTTTTCGTCTCCTTATCTTCCGCTGATACCTTTGACGGCGTCTGTTCGCACCCATCAAGCACCGTCTCCTCCAGAGGACCGAACGTGCCAAAGTAATCCGCGTCATCGACCACGCAGGGGCTTTCGATCGGGGACACGCGGTTCAGAAGGCAGTACGACGCGACGGCCAAGGTGCATCCCAAAGGCCAAGCCAGGTAGTAAAGGTGAGACCACCCCCTCTCCTCGACTGTAGGCTCCTGAACCCTCCTCACGAAGCCCGGGAGCAGCGAGAACGTGCCCAACGTCCATGCCACGCCCGCCCTCCAGTTGACGCCGCCGCGGTACCAGTATATACTTTGGCTTGTCGCTTCGTAGAGGTGCGTCAGCTTCAGCTTCCGCTGGCGTACAATGTAGTAGTCTGCGAACATGACGCCCGTCATGGACCCGAGGAAGACGCCGTACCCGCCCATGACGGTCAGGAACTTGCTCGCGCCGTTAAGCAGCTGCCACGGCTGCATGATAAAGGCGACGGCCGCCGTCAGGTACCCGCCCCTGCGCAGGTTGAAAAAGCGCGGTAGTAGCGCCGACAGGTCGATGCCGTTGGATAGCGCGTTCTCGGCGACGGCGATGCCGAACTGCGCAAAGATGAAGGCCAGGCTAGCGAAGAAGACGGCCGCCCGCACGCCGGCCGAGTTGCCGTAGTGGGCCTGCATCGCATCGAGGAAGCGGTACGGCTCCCAGACCAGAGTGCCTTCCGTCGCCGGGAACAGCTGTGCGGCACACGAGGTGCAGACGATGCCGATGAAAGCGACGATGATGGTGTTGAGGGGCACGAAGACCAGCTGCGACACGAGCTGGTCATGCGGCCGGCGGGCGAAGCGCGTGAAGTCGGACTGGCTGAAGATGTGCGTGCTGATACCGCCAATGTTGGTGCAGATGCCCAGAGCGAGCATCCACGCCAGATGCGAGCCGCGAGCCTGTTGGACGCCGGCCGTGGACGTGATGTCTGTGAGCATTGGGCCTGCGCCGCGGGCCGTTGCGAGACACCAGATGAGGAGGGCGAAGACGGTAGGAATAACAGTGCAGGCGGCAACGAGGAAGGGAACATGGTAGCGCTCCGGACGGATGTAGATCAGAGGTAAACAGAGGAGGGAGAAAATGATGAAGCCGATGAAGTCGGCTACGGTCATTGTGCCGTTGGCCAGGGGCATGTCAAGCTTGTTGAAAGACGGGGCCATGGATGAGATGAAGGTCCGCACGCACTGCCCCCCCCAATAGACCTGCGTCGAATACCAGATGAAAGACAGCACGATGCGCTGCACGAGCGGGAACAGGGCGCCGTACATTCCCCAGCTGGACTTCTGCAGGATGGAGAAGCCAATGTGCCACTTGGCGCCAGGCCCGCCGGCGAGCACGCAGATGAGGCCGACAAGGCAGTGCCCGACGATGACAGTCAGCATGGCCTGCCAGACGTTGAGGCCGAGCGCAATGAGGGAGGAGCCTGTCGTCCAGCCGCCGATGTTGAAGGAGCCCGTGACGACCCAGAGGCCGACGAACTGCCAAGGCCCGTACGTGCGGCGGTCGGGCGGGAGGGGCCGCGTGTCGCGGTTCATGTATGCCGTTGTGACGACATCGGTCTCGCGGGAGACCTGCATGCGTCGGAGGAGGGCCGCCGCCTTCATCATGGGCGGCTTTGCTTGGCTGGCAAGTCTCACAGATGGTCGAACGGTTAGGTTCTGGTGCGTACCACTGTAAGTACGCGCGTGTAGGTCACCTGCCGATGATGATCTTCCCGCTAGCCAACAAGACCTTTCATCACACTCTGCCGTTGATCGGATGATCTCTGAGTCTGGTGGTTATGGAAGCTGCTCAAGTTTGGCGCCAAGCCAAACTACGTTCCGGATGCGTTGTTCTGTGCACCGTCTCACAGAATGGATCAGGTGATGGAGTAGAGGGGTTGTATCAGATGAAAGATTCCAAGAAAGAAAAAAAACCGGCTTATAGTGACGAGACTAGGCCGGGGAGCGATGGGCAAAGGGGCGCTAGACAAGACCGTAAGCAGACCGCTTGGTGATGAGGTGGCTTTCTCCCCTACCTTTAGTTTGTTACACTCTAGCTCGAAAGCTTAGATGGTGGCACAGATCGTGGTGAGTTCAGGACTTGAGTAGGTTTCGTCGAACAAGTCGCGGGGTTGGAAACACTAAATACGGTGTACTGGTGTGGTGTAGATATCGTATTTCTTTCCTCGGCACTGTGTGTGTGCCCCTTCAAGGGCCTAGGCGCCCTTGAAGTTGATAATTGTATCAATGAGGGCCCTCCTGCCCTCGTTACCGCAGAATAAGTGAACCAGGATGCCCATAGCGTGAAGACGGTCGGGAGTTAGCATGTCGGGCATGGCGAGGAGTTCCTGGCGGCACGGTTGCTGGATACCAAACTGCAAGACAGGGGGGGGGGGGGGGAAGCCTCGTCTTACTGTCTATGATGATGGTGGCTGTGGCTGACCAAGATGTCCACGATGGGCGAGGTGCAGGCAGGGTCGCTTCATCAACTGTTGAGGGGGATCGACATCCCAGGCGCTCCAGTGATCTGAAAATGATATGGCATCCTTGAACAGTCGGGAAGGAGGACTTGGAGACAAGGATGAGCAGCATGGTTGCCCAACTTACTTCTCGAATGGCTCATGTTTGTTTGGCGTCTGCTTATTTGCCATGTGCTGTAAAAGACAAAGGCCAGCCAATTCCATGCATCACTCTTGATTATACCATGCCGTTGGCAAGCCCGCCGTGTGCGCTGCAGTCATCATCCTGTGGCCAGGGAAATGGCCGAAAATGCGTTACTCGTACATACATACGTGGTAGTACCGAGAGCCCGAGTCCCATGCAGAAAGCACTCAAAGTATACAGCGGTGACGACGATCTTGGTCGGAACAGGCATAGGACAAAAAGACCTTCAGGGGTCAAGACCAGGCACTCGGGAAGCAGAGAGGAGAGAGGAGGCCTAGGCCGCCTAGCCCAGCCGGAGCACGACTAGGGTCTCGGTTCGGGTTTTGAATCTTAGGGCTTCTTGGCAAGTGAGGGGAGCTCACCTTGTAGAGGGGAGCAGGGGTCGAAGGGGACAAAATGAAGACTCTATCGGGCCGCAGAAACTCGGCAGCCCTTCATCTGGTCGAATGCGGCGTGTTGCATGTTTGCTTCTTCCATTATAGACAAACAAACGCACTTCTGCACTCTTTAGTTCAACAGCGATAAATCAACGCGTTTGGATCAACTTCGCCATCAGCGTTATTGCTTATTGCGTTCTTCGAGGGGACCCAAGCTGGTAAAGGCTTGTTCTTGTTATCTCTGCCCTTGTTCCATGTTCGTTCCTCTTCACAGCGAATCCGCAGCGGAATTTCGACGGGCACAGCCGGCAGCGCCTGGTCGCGTTCACGTCAGCCCCTATCGAATGCAGCACCCATGGTTTTGTAACCGGCCGTTCCCGTGCCGCCAATATTCTCCAGAGATACTACTAGCCCGCGTTCTGTGCGACTCCGGCGGTGCCCCCCTCATTCCCCGGTGCTCACGTTATCTTGGCGGGTCAGGAGACTGGCTAAAGGCAAAAACATCGGCGGGTTCTCCGGAATCTGCAGCCTGCGCAGTTCTACAGCTTTAACCGCCTCCCCGAGACCTTGACCCAAATGACCCCACGAGGTTATCTAGACGTATGTCTTGGCCTTTCCGGCTTTTGTTGTTTAGAAGGAAACGGCATATTTAACCGCAAGTCTTGGACAACTCCACTCCCTGTCGCTATTTATTTAGCGTCAGACATGATGTACTTAGGTTAGCAGCTTACGGCATTGTCGTGCACCTCTATACTACCAACATCCACCCACCTGCAACATTTGCCGCTTCTATCTTGGTTCAATGTATGGAGAAACCCCTTATTACGCAGTAAACCAAATCTCGTTTGTCTCGTCCATCATCCCTCTGATTTCGGTTGCTATATCCCCCTTTCTTCCCATCCATCAATTGACTAAGCAAACATGTCTGCGGCCTTGCCAATCATTGATTTGCAGTCGTTTGGAAGGGTGGAAGACTTGGGGGCGGAGCTGATGCGCGTCGGCAAGGATCCAGGCTTCTTTTATGTCGTTGGACACGGATTGGGCGACCACGTCGCTGCGGGCGTGTTCGCCCTCGCCCAAGCCTTCTTCAACGCACCCCTGGAGGACAAGTTGGCATTCGCAAATGGGAGTGGCGATCTGGTTGGTCTGCACCAGCTCCAACACCTTCCCTGCCTGTGTTGCTCGACGCTGTGAGATATGTGACGACTTTTGGATCGCCAATCAGCTTGCTGACGCCTGTCATGCTGACATCTAGGGCTACACCGGCCTGAGAGAAGAAAGGTAGGTTGCGCCTATACCTAACACTCCCTTGTTAAATATAATGCGCTAATTTATCACGTTGGAAACCAGGTTGTCGGGAGCCGGGCCCGGAGACGTCAAAGAGTCATTCTATCTTTCAGACCCCGGAAGGACCGCGCAGTCTCTCCCAGTAGGTCTGGAAAGAGGCCGTGAGACGATAGCGGCCTTCTTCTCTGGCTGTGACAGGTTAGCAAAGACGCTATTGGAAGGACTCGCCGTTGGCCTGGGCGTAAGTGTAACCCCCAAAGACGAGTAAAGAATGAGAATCCACCAATCCAGGGCTGAACTTTTGCCCAGATGCCAAAAGACTTTTTGTCTACAGCCCACACAGGCGAGAGTTGCCGCATGCGTCTCATCAACTACCCTCCGGTATCCCAGCTCGCTTCGCGCCACAGCCTGACCTCCGAAGATACGGAAGACATCCGCGCAGGCGCACACTCCGACTACGGCTCCCTAACGCTGCTTTTCCGCCAGCCATCTGATCAAGGTGGGCTGCAAGTCTTACGGGGTGGAGCATGGGTCGATGTAGCATGCCTGCCGGATGCCATTGTCGTGAATATTGGGGATGCCCTCGAGTTTTGGACCGCGGGGAGGTTGCGATCTACGGTACATCGGGTGGCATTTCCTAGGACCGCAAAGGAGAACGTCGGGAGGTTGAGCATACCTGTGTTCATCCAGCCTGACCGTCATGTCATATTGGCGCCGATCAAGAGCACAGATGAGTCACTGACGACAGGGGAAGAACTCGGCGCAGAGTTCATGGAGGTTTTGCGCCGAAAGGGGTACGAGAACGCCAAGCCCGTCACGAGCTCAGAACACCTGAACAGAAGAATACGAGCCACGTATACCAAGTGTTCATGAGTTTCGGATGTATTTACGAGAATCATTGACGATGGAGGCGGCATAGAAGCCATCATATCTACACATGAATGAACATTCGGAAACAAACCACCAAGGCTAGCATTCTTGTAGTTTCATTTGCTACCATGTGGTAAAACACCCAACAGTACAGCTGAATAATCACTGTGCGTCTGAACTTATAGTCTGTATCATTAAGAAAGAATCAGCAAAGCCGACCGAACTAGGAGTTGTGCCCATCCAGACTTTGTCAAGCTCCAAAACTCCGCTGTTCTTTGTGTTGTTACAAGAACATTGTCTCCTGGGTTATCTAAGCCTTGAAATCTATGTCAGGAACAACAGTTATGATGTTTTCTTGGTAACAAGTTTCAACTAGATATGATTGAAAGCTACCAGCCGTAAGAGGCGGCAGCGGTGAGGTGTTGGAAAACGTGCCTGCAACAGCATTATGTATCAGGCGGTCCGGAACAGGAGGATTGTGTACAAGAGGCGCATGTTCACAGCTAAGCCTCGCTAGAGGCGGGTGGAAGGATCGGAGTTCTAGACAGGAGCGCGTATCTTGGACAGCATCCGCCAGACGTATGTGCATATGGCGTTGTATGTCGAGATCCAGGTAGCCTCTGTATCTTATGGCATCACAAGCTTCTTTAACTCTTCCGCTTTGCTTTTGGATAGATGGAGCAACACAGATTGCTGCTCATTGTGGTCAGGATGTTCCGGTGCAACTGCAGGTCCTTCAACAAGGCTATCTGTGGGCAGATTCGTGGTGAAGCGCGAGACGTCGACGTTCGCGGGGTTCCAAATGTAGAAATTAGTCGAGCGTGCAGCCGCGTGACAGTTTTCTCCTAAAACTACTAGATAATCCTACTAATTTAGTGCAGCATATTAAGACGTAAGTCTACTTAGCGTGTTAAAAGGTTCTATTCTACTAAAAGCTATCCCTATACCCTCCTTTGATCTCTTGCTAAGTATTCTTGTGATTTAGTGAGACGAGCGCTATTATACTACAAATAACATATGGCTATGCGATATCGCTAAACACGCCCGATCCGCTGGTTGGTCTGATTGAGCACACGATGGATGTCTTTGCGCTTGCAGCTGTTGTTATATGCATGGGCCTATTGGGTTCTGGCATTTTGAGATGAATCCATGTTCGAATGCCTTTCGATACTTTGAGTGCGCTTGCTCATCTCAGACGGTTTTTATCGAGGTCACGGGATGCAGGAGGTTGTACCAAGGTCCCTTCATACAGTCGGTATCGAGGAAGACGGCGTCGGTAACACCGGGCTTGTCCACAGAGAGTTCTGTGGGGCCACCTCGAACTATATCTCATGTTTCTCGAAGTTTCCAAGCATTCTCATGTAGATGCATTTGTTCCAGATCTTACAAGTTATGCAGAGGTTCGTAAACCAAGCCGGGAATGGCCCCTGTAATCTCAGCCGTCGATGAAAGAGACCTCGCTGCCCGATCGCAGTTGAATAAACATCTGAAAGGAGCAGTAAGAATAAGATAATGCCAACGATCCTAAAGGCATCGGTTAGTTGCACCGTCTCAAACGGATACGATATTAAAGGCCTCGGTATTGGCAGAGCTATTGTCGTGCTGACAGCCGTAAGATATGTCAAGAGAAGACGCTTGAAGATACGCTACGCTGAAATATCACGTTCGCTACATCGAAGCGAGCAGAGATAAAGCAAAACTCCGATAAAAACGAGAGCTCATAAGATTGGCTTTCCAAGCACGTCGCTCGTAGATATCGTAGTGAGCAAGCTATTATAATTAATTAAATAGACTTGTATGGTTCAGGTGAGTACGAGCCAAAACTAGCTACAAATCTTAATCTTGACGCGTATTGTTTAAACTTAAGGTAAAAGGGACTATATATATGTTACGATCCAACCAGTTAGGTGCTGGCTGACGTAACTATATAGTGCAGAACAGGGGATAATGATGCAGGTGCATTATTACCAAAGCTTTTGCTTTGTGCCAGAGTTGGTTGCCCTGACCCGCTCGTGACAATATATTATGCCTCTAATCGTCCACGAGCTTAGAGGTCCTCTCCTTAATTAATATATTAATTTACATAGTGCGAAGAAGGTTAGTTAGTAAGCAGCATGTAAAAGGTAAAGGGTACATAGGTATTGAAATGTCTAAAACAAAAGCAAAGGTCTATTTAGGATTTAAACCTGGGCCTACGGAAGGATATGATTGTTAAATCAGAATCCGACGTCCTAACTAACTAGATTAATAGACCATATAACCTGAGCTCAAGCTCAGATGGCTCCTTATAGTGTAGAATTATTTATGTAGGACAGAGGGCTGAATTCAGTTCTTATGTAGATATAAAGAGTAAGTTTCTTAACAATTAGTCAACTTGGTCCACTTAGCATCTATTACAGTATTCCCGCCGCTGTGTAATATAAATCTAATATCTTAAGGATAAGAAACGTATCTTAAGAGGTTTTTAAATAAGTCTAGTCAACTTTAGGTCTATATATCTAATACTAGATGAAATCCAGTTGTATTTACTGTATTTAAAGAAACCAGGTAGACGCCAAAGTAAAGCAACCAAATAATTAACAATAATTATAGCGGTTGCTGGCCGTCGTAAGCTACCTATCAGTAATCTAGCCGGGATATCTACCCCAGCTGCAGCCTCTTCATTAACAGCTTCGGAAATAAGCCGCCGTGGTAGCATTTTCTACCAATAATTAAGATCCGCTTTATTATGCACCGATAACGCTCGCTATGAAAAGCCGGAGATTATCCGGAATGGACCCCGGCAGATCATCGTGGGGCCAACGTCATTTCTTGTTTACGTGTCGCGCTGCTTGGTTTTTTTCTCCCCATCACTTTACCTTGCATATCCGAGCCCGTAGAAGAGGCCGAACCTTGTAGCCTGTCGAAAACAGCTCTAAGGAAAATATGGTAGCTCAATCAGACGGCAAGACCTCGCCGTGGCTGTCCCTCACCGCTGGGGGCATTGCCGGCGGTGTGGAAATGGCGTGCACATATCCCTTCGAATTCGCCAAGACGCGAGTGCAACTCTATGGACACCAAAAGGGATCGCGGAACCCATTCGCCATCGTCCTGCGCGTTGCTCGCGAGGAGGGGTTGTCGGCTCTGTACAAGGGATGCAGCACGATGATCGTGGGCTCCATCGGCAAGGACGCCGTCCGGTTCGTCGTGTTCGACAGCATCCGCTCGGTGTTCGAAGATAAGGAAACGCATACCATGAGCCCTATGCAGAGCATAGGTGCTGGAATGGTGGCTGGCATTGCGGGCAGTACAGTCATCGTAACGCCAAGCGAGCGCATCAAGACGGCGTTGATCGATGACGCCAAAACAACAAAAAGATTCAACGGTGCGATACACTGCATCACGACACTCACCCGCGAGCAAGGTGTGCTCAAGGCTTTGTGGCGAGGATACATCACGACGACTTTGAAACAAATCGGTACCACGGGTTTCCGACTTGGCAGCTACAGCATCATGAAGGACTTTGAGCGATCGCGAGGCATTAGCCCCGACGGGCCGATAATGAGCTTCGCCAACGGCGCCCTTGCCGGGACTGTGACTACAATCGCGACGCAGCCATTCGACACAATCAAGACGAAAGCGCAGCAGGCAAAGGCGGTCGGCACCATGGAGTCATTTCGAACCATCATGGCTGAAGACGGAGTCAAGGGTCTCTGGAGAGGCACTGTCATGCGCCTAGGCAGAACGGTGCTGTCGGGCGGCATTCTGTTTACGGCCAACGAAGAAGTTATGAAAGTTCTCAAGGTTCTTACAGGCAAATGATTTCGCCCGATGAATTAGAGGGGCCAGTAGATGTGCACATTAGACAAGGAGGGCATGAAGATGAAGGGGACGAAACCTTACAGATGTATGGACAGCCCGTGGATAATGAGGTTCACAACGCTCTCTGGATCAAGGTAAATATAGATTTTGGCAGCAATTCATTATAAGTGTGTTGGAAAATAAGGATGTGGTTGTGGCAAAGGACAGGACGCAGGCCAAAATATTGCAGACAGCGACTGTCCACCAAACTTGGTTTCTTACTGCGTCATGGTCTTCATTGTTCGTCATGAGACTCATTTCCCGTGAACGCCTATGTCCCTCAAATGGGAAATCACCACTTTACCTTTACACTTCCTCCTTGCCTTCTCCAAGCACGACAGCCATCTCAACATGGAGTCGCCCCAGCTCCGTGCGTATTTGCCTTCCAATGGAAACACACCTGCCCAGTAGCCACCCCAAAAACACACATTGGCCTCAGAATCGATGTCCCAATCAGCCGATGGCTCCTCGATCTTGATCTGTTCCGTAAACCTCCCTATCAATAACCAGTCCAGTACATCTGGGAAGCCTTTAGCAGCGGTAACCGCACTCTTCCAACCTTCGTTTGTCTTATACTGTATCCTGGCACCTGCGTAGACTAACAACTTGACGATTTCTATCCGTCCCAGACTGGCTGCAGCCATGAGTGCCGTTCCAGCCGCAGAGCCCTCGAATTCGATGCCACATCCCGCCTCTAAGAGAACTTTGACTTCTTCTACAAGTCCATAATGGGCAGAAAAGCATAGAATATTAAACGCTCCATGACGGTCATCTGTTTCAGTCTCGGATATCTGACGCATAAAATCGTGGCCTAGTCTGCGGTACATCAGCCGCAACTGCTTGTGCATTGAGTTGACATCATCGTTATCGTAGAAATACCATAAGAGCTTCCACAGAACTCTTCCTCGTTCAAATGTATGAAGAAAGACACACTGGTCTGAGTTCAGGATGTAGGTCGCAAGTTGGATTTTGAACAACATGGGGGTCCAGAGTGGTACTCCAAAGCCCCCGACCTGGTTGAGATTAATGCCAGCTTTTTGTAGCGATATGGCCATATTGACTGAGGCGCACATCAGGTTTGAATCTGACTTGAGAATACGGCCGATACTAGCCCCCTTTTCGAGGAAGAATTCGACCATTCCGGGACTGGCATGACAGACTGCGACCTCAACTGGGGTACGACCATGACCGTCTCGGGTATGAATAGAAGCCCCGTGGTCAGTGAGAAATTTGACAATTTCCAAGTCATCCGCCTCAACTGCTATATGTAGCGGGGTTCTTCGAGCCTGGTTTTGTCGGTTGACATTAGCTCCATACTGCAGGAGGAGCCGTGCAATATCCACGTTGCTCTCATCCACAGCATCGTGTAATGGTGAGTGATCACTGTAACGGCCCGGGCGAGTTGGAACATTGTTGACAAGCTCTCTGACCAGGTTGCGCCCTCCAACAGTGCCGAGTTCTGATACGTAGGATAACAATACCGCGAGGACTTTGCAGCAGTTCTTGTCGATAGCAACCTGGACCGCAATAGAGTTGTCCAAAAGCCACGCCATGTCTTTCTGAGGAATGAGACGAAGCCACGCCGATACCTCTTGTGAGAGGTCATTCTCACACATGAGGTAGTCAAGACATGTCGAACCCTGTCTTGGCCACTGAGATATATTATCTTCGTCGCTGTCAGAAGTTGTAAAGTCAGAGGATGTGTCAGAGCTACCGTTGTCAAAGTAACGGATGCGCGAACATATTGCCAATCCATTTCGCGCACAAGAAGCGGCTCTGAAACTTGCACCTCTTGCGATGAGAGTATCAACAATTTTGAATGGAATTGTTTCACGTGAGAAAGCGAAGACGAGGGCAGTGCAAGTGTGGCAGGATCTCATCGGTATATCGGGCGGGCACCCCTCGTTGAGAAGCCTTTCACAGACTCGGTGATTGTTGCCTTCAATGGCATCTTCCATTAATTTTGACATTGACGCCATTAGATGCCTTTGAACCCGTTCAGTTTCATTTCTTGTCGAATCTGCCGGAACTCTTCGAAGACTTGATTTGACCACGTCTATGATTCTTTTGTTCTTTTGCTTCATTGCGATATCCAGCGGTGTTTCTCCCTTGGTGTTTTTCAAGTGATATGCACCTAGTTCGAGGAGAAGCGCGACAGTCGTTTCGTCTTGGTGCAGGAGAGATATGTGCAACGAAGTCAGACCTGCGGAAGTCTGAGCATTGATATTGCAACCCCGAGACACCAGGATTTTGATAGTCTCCGTCAGCCCGAAAAAGGTTGCGAGGTGCAGAGGAGTAGAGAAATCTGCCGCAGCGACGTCAAGATTGGTGGCAAAACCACGATCAAGTAGGAATGTGACCGTGTCCGGCGATGCAATTGCTGCGAGATGCAGAGCGCTGATGTCATTGAACGTCTTCGCCCCAAATTTCGACGTTGCTAATGCTACTTGCACTCGAAAGTCCCAGATGGGTTCTGGACAATGAGCAGCGGCAATGTCCTCGAGAAAATCGACGTATCCGTGGACACATGCCCATGATACCGGCGTCCAGCCGTTCACGTCCGGAACATGCAAGGTCTGGTATGCGCCATGACGAAGAATCAACCTTGCTGTATCGATATGGCCGGCGCTAATATGCGTGCTGAGGGGCGAAAAGTGGCTTTTGGTGCTGAGAACCTGACAGTCGACTTGTTCCAGCAGCAAACGATGTACCAAGTTAAACTTCTGGTTGCTGTGCGGTCGTCTGGCCTGAGCAAATCCTGTAGTACCGATTCTGGAGTATCCCAGAGGCGGCGGCGGTGGAGGGGGTGTGTCCGGTATCCAAGCGGTTGTAGAGCGGAAATTCGGGCAGCCGAACACGCTGTCACCGCGACCATCTACTAACCCGAGTCGATGAAGCAAGCCCCAACCCTCTCCAGAAGGCGTCAACTGGTTGAGATCAGCCTTCTCTACTTTCTCGAGCATCCTGACTAGCATTCTATGCCCGTTAGGACCACTGCCGTTGGAACATAAGAACTCCAACGCGTGAAGTGAATGCTCTCTTTTGCAGACATTGACCCCGCCTTGAAGAAGATTGTCAAAGAGAAATACGGAATCGTATAAGATGGCCCACTTCAGAACGGCGATATCGAAACCACTGTTTTTCAGATAATCTCGTTGGGTCGTGGAGTCCAATACGAGGATGAATAGGTCTTCGATGATTGACACGTTGGCGTTGAATCCTGAGGGCTTTTCGATGCCAAACAGCGCTCGTATCTCTTTCAGTCCAGAAGTGCTGTTGGCGTTTTCATACATCTCCAAGTAACCGTGTTCTATCATAGTTTTGACAAGATTCAGAGTCTCCGCAGCATCGACGCCAATGTGCTGCTTCATTGTTTTGTCGAGCATCTTGCAAGTGTACTCCCATAAGCCGTAGGCAGCGTTTTCTGTTGCCAGCGCCAGATCTGCCTTTATCAAAGCCACAAGCACTTCTTTGTTGTAGTCATTCAGCATAGTGGCTTCTAGGTATTGTTCAAGAGGGGTTTTGCCTGTTTCAGATCGTTTATATGTGTACGTGCTCAGAAGTTCGTTGACAAATCCAGCGGTTGCGGAGTCGTCTAGGCAGTCCAGGGGCGATTCTGTCGTCGGTAGTCGTATCACGTTGCTTGCATGCAGCTCTTTCAGTACCTTGGCCTCGTTGATTTGCGCGAGAAGTTTACACAATGAGGATTTTGTGCTTTGCAAGATGTTATGATCCCCGGGGAATTGTCTGACTATTTCTGACGCATTCCGGTACTGCTCCCTGTATATCGCTTCGGCGAGTGGAGTTCGACCATCTTTGTTGATGACACGAAGGGCGCGTCCACATTCCGTTCGGTCAATGTGGATAAACAGGGCTCTCAACAGACTGTTTGAAGTAAGCTTACCCGCTGACAGATGCCAAATGGTGTTTCGTCCACCGTTAAGTTTGGTTGTAGTGCATCCATGCTTCAAGAGGCACACAAGGACATCCACGGACTCATGCTCCGCACAATCCAACACCATTTGGGACCTTTCGTCTTTCTGCTCGTCGGAGGCCACAAAGTTTGTCAGTAGATGGCCTAGGCAAGATGTTGAGGAGCATGTCGCTGCAAAACGAAGCAGCCTGGTGAGTGTTTCTCCCTCAAGGATACCGCTGCATCGCGGGCTTCTTGACCTCTCTGTGAGTATGTCCAAGTTGTCTTCTGCAATGGCGTTCCACATCTGCTGGATCAGCATATCATCCGAGATGCCTTCTGAGCAGGGTAAGTTGGCATCGATGTCAGTGTTGTCGGAAACGCATTTCTGGAATGCCTTAAGGTATTGTCGGGATATTCAACTGTTCAATGGTGGAGCCAATCCATGGTCACGTGATTTACTATTATGTGACTTACCCTGGCGGCTTACTTACACCACTATAAATACCTATAGCAGTAACCTTTTCTCTTTTCTTTTCTTATTATCTTTACCCTAGCTACTAATAGTTAATTAATACTATTATAGCTACCTTAATTATAATCCCTATAATACTAACACTAATTAGTAGTTAACTTTATAGTTACTACTACTATAGATTAGTAAGGATTATAAAAAGAGGCTATAATACTTTACTTACTATAGTAGCTTAAATTAAAGTATTAAAGTACTACCTAGCCTAAAGATTATTAGTACTTAGGATCTTATAATACCTAGTAAATAACCCCAGAGAGTTAAAGAAAAATACAAAATACAATACAATACAAAAATACAATACAAATACAATACAATACAATACAAATACAATATATGTATTTGTATTGTATTGTATTAAGAAAAAAATACATGTATTTGTATTGTATTGTATTGTATTTTATATTATATTTTGTATTTAATATAATAATACAAGATATAAAATAAATATTAATTATAAAGAGTATAAGTATAACTTTAATACTTATTTATATTCTATAATACTATATATTAAGACTTAAAATATTAAATAAATATATATATATATAGAAATTAAAAAAAGAAAGTAAAATCTTAAGAAGTATTAAGTTCTTAAAAACTAAAGTAATAAGTCTAGAAGTTATAACTATAAAAGTCTATAAGTATATAAGTATATATATATAGTTAGTATATAAATAATTAAAATTATATTATATTATATATATAGTATAAATTATAATATAAGTAATAAAAGTAATAAAGCCTTAGTATAAACTATATATAGTATAAATAAATTATAAGAATTATAAAATAAACTTAATACTAGACTATTAAATTAAATATAAATTATAACTATTTAAAAAAATCTACTTTATATAATAAGATTTATAAGTATAATAAAACTATCTAAGTAAACCTAATTATTTAATAAGTTAATATATATATATATTATACTTAATAACTAGATTCCTTCTCTATATCTATATCTTCTACTTCTTTATCTTCTTCTTCTTCTATAGTACTATCTTCTTCTTCTGCAGAAGAATATTCAAATCCTATATCAAAGAGATTACTATATATCTTAGGTGTATAAAATATACTATCCAAATTCTCTAAATTACTAGATTCTTGCCAGCCTTTTAAAAGTATTAACTTTTTCCTAGTATTATTAGAAAGATTAGTTCTTCTTTTAGTAATAATATTACTAGAAGAATTAAAACTACTTTCTACTGCAGCAGAATTAGGAGGTATAGCTAGGTATTTTCTAGCTAATATAGATAAAATAGGGAATTTCTCTATATTATTTTTCCACCAGTCTAAGGAATTAGCCTATTTAATAGTTAGTAAGTATTATAGTATATATATATATAAATATATATTAATAAAGTATTATAATAAGCTAATAATTAAAAACTTAAAGATTAAAGTATTATAACTTTATAAATATAATATATTACTTATATATATAAGTAATACTATATATATTATAATATAGTATAATATATATATATATATAAAATAAGTAAAGTAATATATATATATAAATTAAGTAAAGTAATATATACTATATTAAATTATAATAAAAATAGATTAATATAAAGAAAAATATATAAAAAGTCTAACTTACTTTATTTCCTATAGGGGGTAAATTATAATAGTTTTCTAATTCATTTTCCCTTATTTTAGCTGCTTGTTGTTTACTTTAAATAGGATAAAAATCTTTAAATTCCTTAGGCTTAGGTTTAGAAATAGGTATTTGTAATTTTGTTTTACTTATAGGCCCTTCTCTAGGTTTAGATAGGTCTATAGTAAATTTAGCTGCTTGTTTACTACTACTAATAGTAGGTAAATCAGTAGAAGAATCTAAATTATAGCTATTATCCTTAATTTTAATAGTTTTATTTAAACTAGGGATATATAGCTCTTCTTTATTATTTCTTTCTAAATCTCTTAAGATTTTCTTTTTTAGTCTAGTAGATATATATTAGTATTAATAGTATATATATATATATTACTAATATATAATATAATAGTAGTATCTTTAAGTTTTAAAATTACTTACTGTCTATATTCTTCTTTAAGATCCTTTTTTACTTGTTCTTCTAACCAAGCTGGTAAATAAGGCTGTAAATAAGTATTATTAAGAAACTATTTAATATTCCACTTAGGCTTTAATATAGATCCTATTATATAAGGCTTATATTTATTATAATTTCCTTTTGTAATAGGTAGAGGAAAGTAATTATTAAGCTTATTTCTTCCTATTTTTATAGCCTCTATATAGTGCTTAGCATAAGGGTCTTGTAGCTTATTACTCTATAAAGTATATTAGTATATTAAGGTTTTTTATAATATTACTAAAAGTATAATAATACTTATAAATATAAATATAAATATATATATATTTATATATATAAATATAGTAATAAAAGTAAAATATAGTATATATAAAGTAATAACTTACTAAATCCCCTATAATAGGCTTATCTTGCTCTATATAATAGTTAAGCTCTCTTTCTAATGTTAAATTAATATCTGTAACCTAAAATAGTAATTTATCTATAGTAGTAAAGGTTTGATATTGCATCTGTATAGTAGGGGCATAAAACGCCTCTAGTAGATCTTTAATATGCTGTAGTTGAAGCCAATTTCTTGGAACTATAGCTTTAAATATAGCGTTTTTAGTACTAGATCTTAAAGTATCTAAAGCTGGTTGTAATTCTAGAGCAGTATTAATCATAATATATACTGAATTCCATCTAGTATCATTACCTATAAATTTATTAGTTAGTTAATAAAGGTTAAGGTTATATAATAACTTAAATATAAAGATATTAAATATAATATATAATAATTTACTTATAAAGAGGTATTTTAGTTTTATTATAGTTATAAGGTATAGTAGGATCTTCTAGTTCTTTATTATATTTAATAGCTTGAAAAAATTCTTTATATAAGCTATTATTATTCTTAAGTAATATTGCTATTCTTTTAATAGCACCTATAATATCTATTTAAATAGTAATTAATAAATATTTAATTCCTTATTAAGTTATTATTTAAAGTGTTATTAACTTACTAGTAGTTGCTTTTAATACTTTCTCTTTTTCTATATTATTTAATTCTTTTATTTCTCTATTATAATAATTAATAATAGCTATATTCTTAAAGTCTTTAATAATAGTATCTTCAGTAGATAAATTAATAAAGGTATTAACAATATCTTTAGCAACAATATTAAATACGTGTGTAGCACACCTAATATTAAAAATATTATTATTATAACTTATTTTATAGTTATTAATAATATTAGATAAAAAGGTATTATTATTAGCGCCGTTATCTCTAGTAAAGCTAGTATATAAAGTTAGTATATAAATCTAAATTATTTAAATTAATAACTTAAAGATTATTAAATATATTAATATAATAATATTTAATACTTACCTTATAACTCTATTAAAGGGAATATTATAGGTCTCTATAATATTAGACTTAAATACTTTACTAAGATATATACTAGTATATGCATTATCCAAAGCTTCAAATCCTAGAATTAATATTAGTAAATATTAAAATAATATTATAATATAAATAATATAAGTTTAAA
>NW_007361023.1:46310-47179 GCF_000149035.1 Colletotrichum graminicola M1.001 | reverse complement strand
TTTTTAGAATCTATAGAGGTCCAGACATCTAGTGTAAAGATATATAACTATAGTTATTAAAGTGGTTACTTAAAGTAATATACTATAGTATCTTTAGTAGTATTAAATAAAGTATTAATACTATTAATAACTTACTATAATATAACTTAGGACTATTACTATAGTATTTAAAAAAAAATTAGTAATATTATTTAATTTAAGACCTTTATTATTTAATTTAAATTACTTACGGATTAAAGTATTCTAATAGATTATTAAAGTCTTTAGAAGTAATAATATAGAAAGGTAGGTTATTATTTATTAAAAATTTAATACAATTAATAACTGCTGTTTCTGGTTTAAAAATAGTATTTAAAAGTCGAGGCCTTTTAAAATTACTATTAATAGAACTATTACTTATAAAGCTATTAATATTAGCTTGACTTATTCCAGTATTTCTACTATTAATCTAGTCTTTTACTAGAAGTAAGTTAGTAAAGTAAATATTTTAAAGTAATTATTTAAAACTAAATTATTAAATATATTAATATTAAATATATTAATAAATATATAACTTACTAGATATCTTAGAAGGGTCTTCTTCTTCTTCTTCTTTAATAATTATATTAGGGTGTTTATATTTATAATGTACTTGACCTGCACTAGCTTAAAATCTTTTTGCTTTAGATTTAAAGCTAAAGTTACAGTTAGGCATATTACATTTACATATAATTTCCCTAGGTTTATTAAGATTAATAGTACTTAAATTATAAGTAAATAACTTATTTACTATAATATAAGAACTAGTAGGCTTAATAATATAGTTAGGACTATTTTCTGAAGTATCTTTATATTGATTTTGTTTTCCTTTAAGTTTATTTGTTATAGAA
>NW_007361023.1:40831-42348 GCF_000149035.1 Colletotrichum graminicola M1.001 | reverse complement strand
TTCCATACTTACGTAAGCTGCTTATAAATCAACCCTTAGGCGGGAAATATAATAACCTTAAGTAAATAACCCTAACTTAAAACAATAACCTTATAGGAACAACAGAGGTAGAAGGTAGGATCTAGAGAGATCTTAGACATTCTAGTACCTTCTCTAATCTTTAGTTGATTACGTAATTATACATGCTTACGTAATCAATATATATATTAATCTACTAAGTAAGTAGATTATAAATATATATATCTTATATATATATAACCTCTATAATAGAGGAAATATAAGATAAAGAAGTATAAGAATACTTAGAGATATTCTTACTTCTAATAATTATAGTTATAATTATAATTATACTTATATTATATTTATAAGTTATAGTTATAATTAATAATTATATTATACTTATACTTATATTATATTTATAAGTTATAGTTATAAGTTATACTATTTAAACTTTAAAAGCTTTAATATTAGTTTTTAAGTTTACTAAATTAAACTATACTACTTATAGTCTATAGGTTTACTACTATTTAGCTTAAATAATATATTATATTTTAAAGCTTTTTAATAGTATTATTCTTAAAAAGGTTACTTTATTAGTATCTAAGTTATATAATATATCCCTAGGGTACTTTCTTGTAGAAAAGTTACTTTATTAGTATCTAAGTTATATAATATATCCCTAGGTTACTTTTTTTAGAAAAAGTTACTTTATTTAATATCTAAGTTATATAATATATCTCTAGGGTACTTTTTTCTAGAAAGGTTACTTTATTAATATCTAAGGTATATAACATATTCCTAGGGTACCTTTTTCTAGAAAAGTTGCTTTATTAATATCTAAGTTATATAATATATCTCTAGAGTACTTTTTTCTAAAAAAGTAACTTTACTATTACTTATCTTTAAGTTTTAAAACTTAATAACTTATTTAAAACTTTAAAAATAATATAAAAGAAAATAAAAGTAAGTATATAACTATATAACTATATACTAACTAAAATTCTTACTTTCTAGTACACTTTCCTCCTTTTCTCTTAAACTAACGCATATAAGAAGCAAAAGACCTCTTTAACTTATAAGAAGTCTTATAGTAAGAACAAGTAAACTTCTTAGAAACCCCCTAAAGATATTAGTTAATAAATAAATAAATAAATATAAGGAAAATAGTACTTACTTATTAAGGTATAAAAGAAGGCTAAAAGCTTTCCTCTAAGGTTAGAAGCTAGGTTAAAGGGGTTAAAATATCTACTAAGGTAGTAGAAGGAGATAGAATGTCTTCTAGATATTCTATAAATTCAGAAAAGAGGTTAATCTAGGCAAAAAAAGTATCATTAGAAAGCCCTTGAAAAAGGAGAATTTAAATAACACCTCTTTTGGCGGAGATAACAAAGGTAGTGGAGGCTCAGAAAGGGCCTTGGGGAAAGTGTTAAGTAATAATCTTGAATAATTACTTTGCTGAGTAACAAGGGTTTAGTTTGCTAATAAAGTAGATAAAAGGGGGTAAAAGAAATCTATTT
>NW_007361023.1:38254-39116 GCF_000149035.1 Colletotrichum graminicola M1.001 | reverse complement strand
AAGTCATAATTTGAATAATTACTTGGTGAGCAACAAGGTTAGTTGCTAATAAAGTAGATAAAGGGGTAAAAGAATCTATTTTCCTTAGAAATAAGAAATAGTATATCTTAAGATTCTAAAAGTAAGAGGAATAAGGGAAATCTAAGTAGTATATATAGATATCTTCTATTTCCTAAGGTTATATAGAGTTTACAAGGGGATTAGATACTTTTAGTTAGTCTAGAGAAAAAGCCTAGCTTTTTCTAACTTTAATATAGGTCTTTATATAATATTACGCCTTATATATATATAAAAAGCAGGGTTTAGAAGTTAAATACTACCTAACCTCCTTCTTTAACCTTTACCGCTTTTTTCCCCTCCTTTACCCCTCCTTTACCCCTCTTTTTCCCCCTTTTACCCCTGTGTTCTTATATCTTAACCCTATTTAGGTAATAGACCTACTAATTACCTATTTAGGTAATATATAATATTTATAATATTTAATTTATTTAGAATTTTTTATTTTTTTATTTTTTTAATAATATAATATAATATAGTAGTTATATAGCTTTTATACTATAGCTATAATATATTTAATTATTTACTTTACTACTTATAGTTATATAATATAAGCTATATAATATTACAAAGATATATAATATAATTAGTTTATTATATATAAATTATAGTTATAAATTACTTTATATTATTATATAGTTACTTAGTTATATTATATATAGTATAGTCTTATAATAGCATTATAGTATAGTTTATATTTTTTATTTTTAATATATATCTTAGCTTTTAGGGATATTTTATAACTACTATTCTTTAGTATATATAAAGTAGTTATTTATATTTCTTATTTATAGGCTATAGTTTT
>NW_007361023.1:0-37908 GCF_000149035.1 Colletotrichum graminicola M1.001 | reverse complement strand
ACTAAACTAAGAGTATAGTATTACTAAGTTATAAATATCTTTACTTAACTATTATTTTATATTTTATATAATAAAAGCTAATAAGCTATTATTAATTTATTAAAGTAAGTAAATATTTATATCTCTTTAAAAACTACTTATATTAATTACTTTTATATTTTAATACTATTATTATAATATAGTATATAATTATTATTACTTAATATACTAACTTATTTTCTTTTACCAGATGGCTTTTACTATATCTTTAAGTCTTTTTTATTATAAAAAGTATTTAGAACTAGAGGATAAAGTTAACTACTATAATACCTTAAATATTATAGTTAATAATAATACTACTATTAGTATTATAGACTTAGTTAACTTAATAGAAGAGTCTAATAGCTATATATCTTCTATATATTCTATTTTACTAGATAATTTAGAAAAAGAAGAAACTAAATAACAAGAACTACAAGAAAAACAAAATATTAATACTTTAGAAGGATTTAATCCCTATACTATATTATATAATATAATTATAGAAAATAAAGATACTATTATTAGTAATACTTTAAAACTATTATTATATAAAGTATATAATAATGAAATTATTAATAAAAGTAATGCTACTTTTAAAGACTTTAAAGTAAGTTAAATAATATATATTTAACTAAGTTATTAAACTTATTACTAATACTTTATACTTTAGAATACTATTAGTAATACTATAGAGAATAGTATTAGCTATAGCTATTATAAGTAGGAAGAAAGTAATATAAATACTACTATTATTTTATAATATTTACTATAAATATATCTTATATTATTAAGGTTAAGCTTAATAGAAAATAAAACTAAAATGTTTACTTTTAAATTACTCTTTTATTTAAGTAAGTAAACTACTAGCCCTACTAATTACCTAACTAGGTAACCTTTTATATGTATAAGACTTATAAGATTTAAAAACTTTCTAATTTCTTTCTTTTTATATATTATATAATATATTATATACATTATTCTATTAATATTATTTTATATTATAATATATAGTAGTATTAAAACTAGTTACCTAATATATATAAGCTCTATACTTTCGGTATTATAACCTTTTATCTTATTATAGTATTTAATATATATTTAATCTATAATTATTTAATTTTTACTTTATATTTATACTTATTAAGAACTCTTTTTTTATATTATACTTTATAGTTATAATCTATACTTATATTATCTTTATTTTCTATAACTAGAATATATTTATTATATATATTATATCTTATAGTTATATAGTATATATTAGTTTCTATTAAGGTATAATTATACTTTAAAACTTTATAAACTATATAGTTTATTCTTATTATAAACCTTATTTTACTTTTATTATTTATAAATATTAAATATACTTTATATAGCTAGTAACTACTTACTAATTACTATATATATAGCTTATAGTTATTTTAGTTTACTAAGTTCTTAATCTTTATTAACTTAACCTCTATTTAAGTCTTATTAGTTATTACTATACTATATATAAGTTATTATTATATAACTTACCTTATTACTTTAGACTATAAGTATAATATTTAAATACTTTATTATTTCTAACCTAGTAGTATATACTTTATCTAAAAAAACTTATTTCTATAAAAGTAAGTATTTACTTTACTAATATATTAATATTATTTAAATCTCTACTTTTTAATAGTATTAATATATAACTACTAATTTTATATTATATTAATTACTAATAAATAATACGTTTTTAAATAGATTTTACTATATCTTTAAGTCTACTTTAGTATAAGAAGTACTTAGACCTAAAAAAAAAGTTAACTATTATAATACTATAGATACTATAATTAATACTACTACTAATCCTAATATTATAGATTTAGTTAACTTAATAAAAGAATTAAATAGTTCTATTTCTTTTATATATCTTAGTTTATTAAATAACTTAGAAAATATAAAACGTAGATAATAATAATTATAAGAAAAGTAAAATTATAATACTTAAGAAGTATTTAACTCTTATAGTATATTATATAATATTATTATAAATAATAAAGATACTATAGTTACTAATACCTTAAAGCTATTATTATATAAGACCTATAATAATAAGATTATTAATAATAATAGGATTATTAATAATAATAAGATTATTAATAATAATAATAGTACCTTTAAAGACTTTAAAGTAAGTTATTTTTTATTTTAATCTTTAATTTATTACTATTACTAATTTACTAGGTTATAAAACACTATTAGTAACACTATAGAGTATAGTATTTACTTTAGCTATTATATATAAAAAGAAAGTAATATAAATGTTATATTAAATTATAATATTAAAGAAGTAAAGAAATATAATATTATTAATATTCTTTTAAATACTTTTTATAGTAATAAAGTTAAAAGTCTTAGTATTATTAACTAATATATATAATAATATTAATAAGGTTATACTACTATACTTTTATATCTTACTTAATTATAGTATATATTAATATATAAAGGAATTAATAATCTTGTATTTTGTTTTTGTATTTTTGTATTAAATACATAATACAATACATGTATTTGTATTTATATTGTATTGTGTAAAGTAAAAAATACAAATATAAATACATGTATTGTATTGTGTTAGAAAAAAAATACAAATACATGTATTTGTATTGTATTTTATTTGTATTGTATTTTTTTAACTCTCTGATTAACTACTAGTTACTTATTAAGATAGATAATTAGAAAAAGAAGAAGAAGTTATTACTGCAGATATTTATGGTGGTGTAAGTAAGCCGCCAAGGTAAGTCACGTGATTATAGATCACGTGACCATGGATCGGCTCCACCATCAGCCGAATATCCCGACAGTTACCTTACCGCCTGTCCGCGTGTCGATGCACGTCTGACGTGTTAAGTTTTCCCCGCTTAATATGTAGCAAGCAAATGGCAGATGGCAGCTCATCTGGACAATATTACCAGCTGACAAAAAAGTCCCTTGCATAAAGGGCTTCATGTGGCTACTGGACTCAAGCGCCTGCTAATTATTTATCCAATAGGAAGCGCTCGGATAAACAGAGACGACCATTCTTTCATAAACTAATATGTTAGTTATATTCGCATCCTGTCCGGTCAGGAAGTGGGCTCTATTTCAACCTCTCATAGACTTCTTACAATGTGCACTACCCTATCATCATTCAACTATGTTTGGAAGGGTATCATAGTTCGTGCGATGCGACTTTGAAGGGGAAAAAGAGCATTTGGTCCTGAAATCCCTCTGCCGGCATGAAAACCAACCAAGCTAATTAAGGGAAGAAAATAACAGCTACAAGTCTCAACACAGGCCATCTAAAAGCTTTTCCTTCACATCTTGCTTCTGCACCTCACGAAGAAGCTTATATCCGTTAGAGGTACAAGTTGGCTACCATATCAGCTGAGCTAAATGTGGTAGTATGACTTGTTCCTCTTTCCTCTGATTGGTCCTAGCTCCGCTCTGACTGTGTAAAATCTAGATAACTATAGAGGTTAATACGGTAAAATTTTTAGTACCCTTTGCAACTCTGTAGCACTCAAGGTGAGAAAGCTTGTAAGGAAAAAAGAAGGGTTCAAAAGTTATAAAGAGAAGAACCCCTTATCTAAGGAAGTCCTGGTCCCTTAGTTTAAAATGGTCTTAGCACATTAGAGCGACAATCCTAGCTCAGGAATAAAAAGCACTTTTCGTATCATCATCGGGACCGTGTTAAAATCTTTCGACACATTTTTATAATATAAAGGGATGGTGCCTAGGACAGGAGGCAGGTGAGCAGGTGATGCTGCCCACACTCCTTTGGAACAAGCTTCATTACTACACGTCTGCTCTATAGTAGACCTACAGGAGCAGTGATGAAAAGCAAGCGGGAACAGTAATGAGAAGACAATTACGGAGCCGTTTCCCCTCAGGGGAAACGTAAGACTTCTAGGATTTCATATCTAAGTTCTCTTGATCTAGCCCACAATTCCACAGCTCTAGATCATGCGTTTCTAATAGAGCAATTTCCCTTGCTCTACTAACATCCCTCCAGACGTAGTTTGTCATTATTAATTTGCATTTCCATTTTATAACTTCTCTACAGCCTAGATCTAGAACAATATTAAAAGGAGATAGCAAATAGGAGAGTAGAAGGCGTGCTTACCTATAAAATACCTACTTAAGCAAGCCTTCCCTAAGGATCTTCCAAAGAAGCAAGCCGTCAGTTATAATATAAGGAATAATTAACTATTTACCTAACGTAGCATCGCTGTTCAAGATCACAGAAGTATTGCCTAGAGCAATCGTCATTAACAAGGATCACATCATAGTTCGCTCAATGTGACTCTGAAGGACAAAAATAGCATTCGGTCCTGAAGTCCCTCCGCCGGCATGAAAGCCAACCGAGCTAATTAAGTGAAGAAAGTAATAGCTACTACTCTCAACACGGACCATCTGAAAACGTTTCCTTCACATCTTGCTTCTGCATCTCGCGCAAGAAAGCGAAGTTGACCAAATCTGCTCTCAACTCGGCCGCTTCCTCGGCCCTTCCAAGCGAACTCAACTCACCCATCAACGCGATGCGGTTGTAGAGTGCGCACTGTGGCAGAAGTTGTTGTGCCTCCTTCGATTCTTTGTTAGCTTTCCTAAAGGTAACGTCGTCTACTGACAGGGTTTCACATAGATAGAAGATTACCAAGTCCTTATCTTTATGTCCTATGGCCTATACTATATATGTATAGTATACTCTTACAAGCTAGAGCACACAGCAGATACGGAGAAATAAATAAGTAAAGAAAAGGCTTAAATTATAAGAAGAAGAATCTTATAGGTAGAGGGCCTATATAAAGGGGGCCCTTAAGCTTGTCTATATAATATAGTATATAGTGTGGCTGACAGTATCTGCCACATATACATGAGCCTCCTGTAATATATACGCTTACCGTTACTAGAGAAAATATATCCCAGTACTCCTAAGATGTTGGATTTTTAGCAGCGAGAAGAGAGATTCCCTTTTCATACAGGGAATGGTATTCATTCCGCTGTAAGTCCAGGTTTGGAGCCTCACCTATCAGAGCTATTGCTAGTTGGTGGTATTGGTATGAGTTTTCTCCCAACTGATTAACTGCGTCCTGAATCAAATCTTTGAAGTTGTTCCGAAGATTTCGATTACAGTGGCTCGTTTACCGTGGTTGGTTATGGCTCTGGCCGCTCGATGTCTTGCCGAGATACTGTTGAGGTCACATTCTCTGCAAACTTCCGTATAGCAGTCGATTACTATTCCTTGAATTGATTGGAGAGTATTGTAGTCGACCTGACCGGTCTCATTGTCAAATAGTTGTTGCATTGCAGCGGCGGCAACACTAATGGGTCGCCCGGGGTATTTGATATCCAGATTACGCGATAGATGGGCGAGGTAACGTTGAAGGATCTCCCCTTTTTTTCTTGTGTGCATATATCTTTCGTACATACACTGCGGAATTGCGATGAGTAGTTCTTCGTAAAACTTGATTGGTTCTAGGCCGGCCGCGATGATATGTTCGAGACTTGTGAATGCTTGCCGAAGCAGGGGGCCGCAATTCTTGAAGTCTCCCATGTCAAACAAGTCAAATGCAAGCCTGAAGTTGTGCCTAACAGAGCGTCCTTTTGCAGAAAGAGGTCGATATCTATTCGATAGGCTCCAGAAAGTGCGGTGCCGGGCAGCGTCCAAGATTATCTCTCGAATGCTGACGCAGGTCTTCTCGGTCCATTCGTACAGTCTATTCCCGTAAAGTAATGCTGTGGCGGGTCCTGGGGTATTCTTAGTAAAGTTGTGTTTTGAACCAAGGGCAATATCATAAAGCGATTTGTTCTGGACGGGGGCCTGGCTTAGATTCCGTCTAGCTGGTCTCCGACACGTGGCCACGCCGCGTCAGGTTTCGACCAGAACGCCTTGGGCGCGACTTCTTTGCAGCGCTTTCGTGTTGTACCTTTTCCAGTTCCATTTCTCAAACTGGCGCTTGTACATCCTCTCTCCAGCAACATCAGAAAGTCAGCAACGCACACTACGATATATTGGCGAGTAATCTGAGAAGACGTACGTCGCTGAGAACGAATGTTCCTTCGACATGATCTCTATTATTTCCTTGAGTGGGAGGTTTTGATCGAGGTAAAGTCGTTGGATGGCATCTTTTTGGCGTCCCAGTCTTCCTGGCTCTCGGGACGAGGAACCCGGGGTCGATTGAGGGCGATTTGGTCCGCCGAGATAGAAACTGAAGCCGAGAAGGGATGAAATGGAAGATTTTGCCGCATGATTGACGATTCTGGCAAAGTGGCGAAGCTGGTGCAGTCCGTGGCGGTGTCGCAGAGCTGGGACTTGGATAGCTCGTGGGTTGTTCAGGTGTATGTGGCTTTCTAGATGCATGTATTGTGTATAATGAGCGGGAAACAAAGATGCTCTGGTTTGCACGAGTTCCGCGAGCTGAATTCTGTAGTAATTATCAACTTGGGTTTTGAAGAGTGAAGAAGGGATGCACCAAGCACCAAATTTACAGGAATCAGAGCTTTATATATAGTTATACCTGGTTTTAAAGGGTACATGAACTTATCATTTTGCTGAAATATCAAAAATTAAGGCTGCGCCTGCTGCCATCAACCTCACCGCCAATAAGGGACACCACGTTGACAGTCGTGGTTCATCCCAAGACGCAAGGTCTTTTTGGGTGTTGGCGGTTGCTGATTGGACGTCACACCCATGCCAAGTGGTGACATGCGTCTCGGTCTACAAGCTCTTCCTCTGGAGGTGGATGATAAAAGGCCCCTATGTGAGAGGCCAATAAAACTAGGGTCTATGATCATAAGCATTGGTTCCACCTGCTTAGAAAGACATAAAAGTAGGTTGCAATGTTGGGAATAATTTGCCATTCACCCAACGCAGCATCGCTGTTCCAGATCACAGAAGTATTGCCTAGAGGAATCCTCATCAAGGAGGATCGCATTCTCACGCGAGTAGATTAGTTGAATCTCACGGCACTTGAAATATAGTTCCCGTATAGAATCGCCGAATCTTACCTGAGCAAGGGACCCTACTGTAAGGCATGATGTAATTAGATCAATGCCTTGAGAATTGAGATTCTTGACTGCCTAGACCGAACAAGGTTACCTCGACGGCATCCATCAACATGGGGTTTTCATGACTAGCTCATGCAGTATTGGATAGAAAGCCGAGCCAGACCAGACTCAAAGAGGACATTTCTGGGTTGATCAGGAACGAACTGACCGGTTCGCCAGCCGGGATGACATGTTAGCCCCGCCCCTTACAGTGTCTTTTGATATAAAGACTGTATGGACATGGGACAAATAGTGGGTTAGTACAGTACGAATATTCCTGATCGTACGGCTGACGGTGAAAGCAGGCAGCGGCTAAGGAGCTGTGCCGCACCCGCGCACCCGCACCATTCAACTGCCGCCGCCTTTGCAGGCCGCTTCCCCCCCTCCATCATCCTCGAACCGCGGATTTCCACCTTTCAAAATCCACTTTGACCTGAAAGTACGATGCCCGGTCTCGTCAATTGATTTTCCGCTGCTCGGCTTTGACTTTGGATCAGTGGGCTCTCTTGTTCCTCTCAGCTTTCGTTGACGTGTAAGCCAGATATCATCACCTTCAGCCATACAATACAAACCTCGCCATGTCCCATTATACACCCCCGGCCTCGAAGGACGAGCGGCCTAGCAAGCTTCGGAAGCATGCGCACCATGGCTTCCCCTTCGCCACGGCCCCTGTGCCGCCGCCGCCGGGCACAGACGGCTTTGCCTCGCTTCCGCCTCGCTGGCAGCCTGTCGAGTACTCCCTCGTGGACTACCACCACCACGGGCCTGCCATCTACGGGGAAAACGTCTGGCCCCAAAGCCATGGAATAGGTCAGATGGACCACGCCTTTGCAAAACCCTTGCCCGCGGACGACCAGTCGGCACTCACCTTTTTCCCGCCTGCCTCGTCCCTCACCCAACCCTCTCCCCGGGCCTTGAGCACCTTCTCGTCGCCCTCCGTCGTCTCCCAGCCGTCCTCTGCCGGGTCCGCCGTCTCGCCCACCCAGACCGACTTCCCGTACGAGTGGATGACGAGGAGGGCGTCGCCATCCACGACCTCGTCCGTTACCCAGGCCGCCACCCAGCGACCCGTGAGCCGCGCCCAGAGCCGCTTCGTCTGCCTCGGGCCGCACTGCGACGAGTCCTTTGACCGGGAGCAAGACTACACGGCGCACTGCAAGACAGCCCATACGCACACTTGTAACTGGGCAGGCTGCAACCGGCCAAGCTTCGCCACCAAGGACGGCCTCGCCTGGCATGTCAAGCTGGAGCACCTCCTTATCTGCCCCGCCCCAGGCTGCACCGAGAGTTCCTTCCAGACCAAGCAGATCCTCGAGAGCCACGTTAGATGTGCCCACACGGAGGCCGGCGGTGACGGGAAAGGCAAAGGAAAGGATCTCAATACAACAGCAGCAACAACGACGACGACGACAACAACAGTGACAAAGCCCATGGCCCAGATCATGGTCTCCACCAGCTCGTCCCAGGCCTCCCACGCCGTTGCGGCGCCATCTCAAAACCCGAACGAGGACCGGGCCATCAAGCAGATACTATCTGTGGCCGTTTCCAAGAAAAAGTGCCGCGAACAGCTGAGGAACGTGGTCGAGAAGAAGCTCAGAAGACAACAAGGTAATGCGTTTGAACGCCTTGTCTCTCCCTTGCGTGGTGGTCTTTTCTCTTCTTCTTCTTGTTTAATCTAACACGGCCCAGGTCAAACCCCACGAACAGCCGACTGCCCGAGCGACTTTTCTCGGGCCCGCCTCTCCCGCCTGGCCGAGGCCGCAGGCTTCCCCCTCGTCTGGGAACACGGCGTCCTCCCCTTCCTCGTCGATTTCATCCCCAAGTGGTGCGGACCGAACCACGTCGTCAGCGTCACCCGCGGCAAGACGCCCGGCTCCCGGCAGATCTGCATCATGACCAGGAAAGAGCCGTCCCGGACCCGCCGCATCATCATCGCGGCGCACGTCAGGGACCTGCTCCCCGAGAACCACCGGGCCACCGTCACCTTCGCCTTCGTCACCGGCGCCGTCGGCCGCATGGTCTGGGCGCGCGGGCTGAGCGGGGAGATGCCGGACGAGGTCTGCATGGCCCGGAACCCGTACTACTTCAAGAGCCCGTGCATGGGCGACAGCATCGGCATCGACGGCACCGCCGACTTCAAGGAGAGCACATCCACCCTGGGCCCCTGCCTGCTCGTCGGCGGCGGCAGCTACTGGCTCGCCAACTTCCACCCCTTTGTCGACGCGTACCAGCACCTGGCGTCCGTCAGCGTGGAACATCCCTCGCCTAGCGACCGAGCGGGATGCATCGACGAGCGGCACGACACCATGCCAGACACGGACTTCACCATCGGCCATCTCACCGCCACGTCCGGCATCGACCTGAAGACGACCCGCATCTCCCACGACCCTTACTGGGAGGAGTGCGACAAGGAACCCCCCCTGGTCGTTACCGACTGGATCCTCATCGCGTCCAAGACGCGCCAGGCCAATATACTTCGCCGGTTCCCCTCCGACACCATGCCTCTCCTGAAGGAAGTCCCCGTGAAGACGACCAGCGTCGTTGTCCCGGGCGCCACCGTGGTCTCCACGGGGCGCACCTCGGGCCACCAGCGCGGCCAGGTTTGCGAGATCCCCGCCTACGTCAGCGCGGACGAGAACGGCACCGGCAAGGCCACGCGCGAGTGGTTCGTCGAGGAGCCCTACCCCTTCGACGACGAGGAGGGCTGGATCCGCGGCGGCATCGGCGTCGAGGGCGACAGCGGCGCCGCCATCGTCGACGCCGACACCAACGCCCTCGTCGGCCAGCTCTGGGGCCGCAACAAGTACTTCGGCGCCGGGCCCCGCCTGACCTTCTTCACCCCCGTCGGCGACCTCTTCGACGACATCCAGGAGCGGTGCGGCCAGCAGGTGCGCCCGCAGCTCCCGCAGTACCGCGACGAGTCCGACTGCTACCCGGTCGACCCCAGCTGCAGGCAGTGCTTCGATCTGCGCACCTACCTCGACAGCAGGCGCAACTCGCGCGAGTCGCTGCGCTCCATCGTCGGCCGCAACAACGAGAGCGAACACGGCGGCGACCTGACGTCCGTCGGGGGCACATCGGAGCTCGCGACACCAAAGGACCACCACGCCTTCTGGCCCCGCAGCTCGGGCGTCGAGGAGGTCGGCTCGTCCTTCGCCAGCTTCATGTCGCCGCCGTCCGCTGCTGCCGCCGCCGTCGCCGCGCCGTCCTTGGCCTTCACCCCGCAGCCCGGCACCCCCGGCATCGTGGACGTCAGGAGCCCTTACGCCCTCACCCTCAGCGCCGAGGATCTTTACGACGACGAGGGTTACACTCACGCCATGGCGGACGCCGTCCCCGGAAAGCGTGCGGCCGCCGCGGTGCCCCTTGCGCGGAGCTCAAGTCAGAATGCCAAGAGGCAGAGATTGCATTAAGCGTGTGTTAATTTTTTTTTTGTCTGGTTCGGATTTGTCGTCTTTGTTCTTTTTCTTTTTCTTCATCATATCGTGAGGATGGGTGGGGTAAATTCAGCCGGGGAACCCGCCTCTAGCCATCTTCTTGGCTCTCTGGTCACGGCGGTTGTGGTTCGCCCGCGAGCCCTTGCTGGCCTCCTTTCTCCTCCGCGCCGCCTCCGTCTCTTTCTCTCCCGTCGGACCCGCCACGTTGCCGCCTCCCCTTACGCCACCGCCACCACCACCCCTGCCGCGGCCACGACCTCCGCGACCTCCTCCGCGACCGCCTCCTCTGCCGCCCCTCGACGAGCCTCCTCCCTCGGGGTCGGACTCGTCACCGGCTCGCCACGCCGTCGACACGATCTCGGCCTGGGCACCGGTGAATGCCGCAGCGCCGCTGTACTTGGCCTCGAGCCGCCGCTTCTGGCCCAGGTTCCTCGACAGCATCACGGCCCAACCCTCGATGGCCTCGTCCGTCATGCCCGTGTCCTCCCGCAGCTTGCCCCGCGCCTGGCCCCGCCTTGTCGCGGCCTGCCTGTCGAACACGCCCGGGTCCGCCTGGTAGACCTTGAACAGCGTCTCCTCGTTGGCGTCCTTCTGGCCGTCCGCCTCCTCGTTGGCGTTGTCCACCGTGCCGCCGACATCGTCGGCGTCGTAGGTGTCGTCGCGCTCATCGTCGTCCGAGTCGAAGGCCGCGAGCGCCGACAGGATGGCTGCCTTGTTGGGCGCTGCGGACCTGTCTCGCAGAACGTCGTCGGCCGTTTTCTCGGGGGCCTTTTTCCCGAAATGGAGTTTGGAAACGTCTAGATCTAGTCTGTCTAGTTCATCATCGTCAAATACGTTATGCCGCCGTGGTAATTGCGGAGGTGTCGGTCTGGGTTCGAGCTGGCTCTTTCTTCTCTCCAGCCTGGGCGATCTGGCGTACATTAGCAGTTAGATCATGAATGATGAGTGAGACACAGGTAGTGAAAGAAAAAGCAATCAAAAAGAAACATAAAAACATTTGAAATGCAGATTGAAAACCTGAAATAATAAACGTACAGTTGCGCGGTGCGGTCCGCGGTCGCGAGGTGCGGGGGCAGCGAGTCCTCCAGCAGGTGCGCCGTGACGACCTCCGTGTCATCGCCGTACTCGTCAAACAGCTTTGAGATAAAGGCCGAGCCCAGGTCGGGGAACAGGTCCTGGATGAGGGAGATCTGGCTCTGCCTGTGTATGTGCAGTTCGGCCTGGTCGCCGGCGACGTCCTTTGCCTTGCCCTTGCCCTTGTCGACCCTGCGCTTGACGAGCCTCTTGGGGGGCCGCATCATGCCGCCGCCGGGCTTGCGGAAGCCCTCGAGGGCGGTGATGCGCGACTTGAGGGCCGTCGAGGCGGCGCCGGCGTCCTCGGCCCTCTTGAGCAGGTGGCGCAGCACGGGGGTGACGGTGACCAGCTCGGCGACGAGGGAGTCGTTCACGCCGATCGGGCCGGCGCGGTGGGCATCGGCGGCGGTCTTTAGGGAGAAGAGGACGTCGGCGAGCATGCCGAAGCGCGGGGGCTCGGTGGCGGTCAGGCCGACGAGGCCGAGGTAGGCGGCGGCGACGAGGACCTTGCGCAGGGGCGGGTTGGTGATCTTGAAGGCGGAGACGAGACCGTCTAGGAAATCGCCGCCGGCGAGGAAGAAGGCGGCGGCGTGCGGGGAGGCGTGCAGGAGGTGGTTGAGGGAGGCGAGGCGGGCCTCAAGCGACTTGAGGTCGGCCTTGAGGCCAGCCTCGAGGGACTGGGCGAGGGACTTCTTGAGGCCGGCCAGGGCTTGCTCGAGGGCGGGGCCGTGGAGGGCGAAGGCGCGGGAGAGGGCGGGCGGGGCGCTCCTGCGATACAGCTTGCTGAAGGCGGCGAGGAAGGGCGGCGACGTGAGCGCGGATGGGGGCGGATGGGACGGCGTCGTGAGGAGACGGGAGGCGAGGCCGAAGGCCGACCTAAGCAGCGTCCTGGCGTGGGCGGAAGGACCGAGGACGGTCGAGGGCCCCGCTGCTGCGTCCGCGAGCTCGGTGACGAAGGAGGAGAGGAAGGGCGGGACGGAGGAGTCCTCCTTGGAGGCGGCCTTGGCGAGCTGAGCGTCGGGAAGGGTGAGGTACGCCTGGGTGAGGGTCGTCCAGGCGTCGAGGAGAGACTCCCAGTCCTCCGGGGTGAGCTTGGCGCGCCACTGCGAGGACGGAAAGGGGGCGAGGGGCGGTAAAGAGGTCGCCATTTTTGAGGAAGGGGGTTGCGCGATGAGTTTGGCGGGGGGTTATATTAATGCGGGTGAGACGAGGGGGAGAGAAAGAGCTCTACGGGAGAGCTTGTGTGATCGTGTCTTTATCGCGAATCCATCCGGGGGTTGTTCTGATTGTGCCTGAGGAAGATGGCGTTTTGGAGGTGAGATGAGATGGAGATGACATGAGTGAGAGGAGTTGTGTGAGATGAGACAGCTTTCATGACATGTATGCAGTAGACATCGTTCCTCGCCGGATGATTCATTGACGTCGGTTTCCCGGGGGAGGGGCGCAAACGCAGTGAGCCTTTCGGCGGAGCTTGCAAGACGCGGCAGGAGTGGGGGGAGGGGCCTGTCCTGCCTGTCCTGTGCTGTAGTCGGTGGGGGTTTCCCTTGTGTCGTTCAGATGGTAGGCGAAAAAGGTACGTAACTTTTTTGCTCTCGCAAGGCCCCGCGCTAGTCCTAATGTAGGCTAGCGGCATTCTTCTCGGTAAAGCCCTACCTCCAATCCCCACGAAAAAGTTCGCGATCACGCCCGCGCCCGGAACCTTTCGTTTTTTTCCCACTCCAAGCTTTCGATAGTCATCAGCCTTCATCACTTTGCCGCAACCAAAGCCGTTCGAGTCGTGAAGGAAAAAGAAGCCTCGCTCTCTCAATTCCCCTATAAACCACACCCGTCCAACCGACAACAAAAACAACCAAAACCCGTCAACATGTCTTACAACAAGGACAAGGACTTCGGCGAGGCGCCCAAGACGCACAAGATCCGCATCACCCTCTCCTCCCGCAAGGTCCAGTCCCTCGAGAAGGTCTCGGCCGAGCTCATCGAGCGCGCCAAGTCCAAGGACCTCCGCGTCTCCGGCCCCGTCCGCCTGCCCACCAAGACCCTCAAGATCACCACCCGCAAGACCCCCTGCGGTGAGGGTTCCAAGACCTGGGACTGCTTCGAGATGCGCATCCACAAGCGCCTCATTGAGTACGTCCCGCCGCTGCCCCTCCTTTTCACGCTCGGCATCAATTTTTGAAAAGAAAAAAAAAAGCTAATCTTTTCGCGTAGCCTCAACGCCCCCACCGAGATCGTCAAGCAGATCATCATCAACATCGAGGCCGGTGTCGAGGTCGAGGTCACCATCGCCGCATAAGCGGCTGGAGCTGGCCAAGGGACAAGAGGGACGCGAGGTGCTGTTGTTATTGTTGTACAAGGGACGGACAGAATGGGCTTTTGGCTTGGGGATTGCCGCGCCACGGGCGGGCGGGCGGCGAGGGCGCCGAAAGGCCCCTCGTCCTCTACCCGGCAGGCGCGGCGGGACGAGCCAGGAGGTCTAGATACCACCCAAATCAACTGATGACCACCGAACCAAACAAACTACCTGGAATTGCGCCGTTGTGATGTGTCGCTCTGCCCGTTATGTATAGTGTTGAACGCCCCTGGCTCAATGAGTCTTCTTCGGCCGAAACAAGCGTGGGCATGATGGGGCGTGGGCTGGGGCGCTGAAATAGATATTGAACATTTGCCAGTAGTAAAGAACATGGTGCTTGCGCCTGTCTGCAGCGCAGGTAGCACCTATTATATCATCTGCCCCCCCGGGACGTCATATCCCGTCCCCCTTTTCACTGATTGATCCTTTTTTTCTTCTTCATCAACGCCTTGCAATGCCAGTTCCTTTACAAGAGTACAGAGGTGGTGATCGCGGTGGTCTTCACCTCACCTCACCTCACCTCACCTCACCTCGCCCCACTCCCATCACAAGTCCCAAAGACAAAACTCCCGCTTCGGCGGCAGCTCGGGCATCAGCCCCTCAAACTTGCTCGTCTGCATGAACGCCTGCCACTGCTGCCTCGACTTGTCATCATAAGCCTCGTCGGGCAGCTCCGTGTCCTTGTAGTAGTTGGGCGGGCCGTCGGGGAACCAGATCCTCGTCCACGCGCCGTTGAAGGCCCGGATCCCGGGAAGGTTGTTCTGGTACGTGACGGGCTTGCCCTTCCAGTTGCTCAGCCGCCCGTCCATACCCTTGGCGCTGTAGCTCGAGATCGGCGGGTGCTGCCTCGAGCTCCCTGGCGGGTACGGCCCACTCCCGGGTGCCGCCGCTTGTTGCGCGGCAGGCGGCGCGGCGGGCTGCCCACCAAATGGGTTTGATGCTGCTCCGCCCCCGCCGAGGCCGCCCGCTGGCTGGCCGAAGGGCGACGGCGCGTTGTTCTGGCCAAAGGGGTTTGGCTTCTGGCCGAGTTGCGCCGGCTGGCCAAAGGCGCTGGTTGGCTGTGGCGGCTGCTGTTGCGTCGGTTGTGCTTCCATCGACGCAGACCCGAATGCGCTGGGCTGGGAGTCTGGCTTTGCGCCAAAGGGATTGCTCGCCGCCGTCTGTGTTTGCGCGGGCTGGCCGAACGGACTCGCAGACGTCGTCTGTGACGGCTGGCCAAAGGCACTAGGAGCCGCGGTCTGGGAGGGCTGCCCGAACGGGCTGGCGTTGGACTGCGCGGGAGCACCGAACGGACTGGCATTCTGCGTCGTGTTTTGTGCCGGTTGTCCGAACGGGCTGGGGCTGGCTGTGTTCTGCGCCGCTTGGCCAAAGGGACTGGCCGAGTTGCCACCAGCGGCAGCACTCGCAAAGGGGCTGGCTCCGCTCGAAGCGCCGCCAAAGGGGTTCGGCTTCTGCCCCAACGCGCTCGCTTGGCCAAAGGCGCTGCCACTGCCACCGGACTGCGACGGCTGACCGAACGCACTGCCAGAGCTACCACCGGGCTGCGCAGGCTGGCCGAAAGCTGGCGCTCCAAAGGGGTTCGGCTTCTGGCCTAGTGACGATGGCTGGCCGAAAGCTGATGTGCCACCCCCGAGCGCGCCGGGTTTTCCAAAGGCAGACGTGGGCTGGGAGGGCTGGCCAAAAGCCGGGGCTGAGCTCTGACTCGGGGCCCCAAACGCCGAGGTCGGCTGCGCCGGCTGCCCGAAGGCCGATGAAGGCTGCGAAGGCTGTCCAAAGGCGGGCGTGCCAAACGGGTTCGGGCGTTGCCCCAGGGCGGCCGGCTGGCCGAAGGCGGTTCCCGAGGCCGCTGCGGTGTTGGCCCCGCCACCAAAGGGTGATGAGGTTTGCTGGCTGTTCGAGGAAAATGGGTTTGACGACGTAGCCGAGGATGAGTTTGATGAAAAGGGGTTCTGCTGGCCGAGGGAAGACGCGGCCCTCCTCCCAACCGCGAACTCTCCCGTCGTGCCACCCGGTTGTGTCCCCTGCTTGCAGATGTCTATTCTGTTGGGGTGCTTCTGCTCGGCGGACACGATGAACTGGATTGCCCCGTCAAGGTTGCCGACCGCTGTCTTCATCTGCTGCTGGGCTTGCTGGTAGACCTCCTGCGCTTGGTTGAGCTGCTGTGGCGTTAGCTAGCTGTGCGTGTCGAGTCTGTTCCGCCCTTTTGATGTCCTACCGCTTGTTGAGGGTTTCCCGCGGCCGTCGCCATCAGGTGGAGAAGCCTCATCTCCTCGAAACTCTGCTCGCGCATGGGGCCTCCAAAGAGTTGTTCGGGGGCGTCCCTACCCGGACCGTAGGCGGACAAGATCCATTGAGGTGCCTCTGACGTCAAGTCCTTTTCGATGGCTTCTTTAGATAGTTGGTACGGCAGCGCTGCGCGTACGTCAGTACTTCAGGTCTCTCTTTTCATACGTGTAGGTCGCTTCGTCGATGCACGAACCATCGTTGCCACCGCGGTTGAATCCCCCCCCTCCACCCTGCCCAAAAGCTGCAAAGCGGTTGTTCGATTGTGATCTCGGGTGCTCGAATCGGCAGTTCTCTGGTCGCAGACGTTAGCTCGACACGTTCTACATTGAAAGCCGCAGAGTCCCCGCGACATGGGAAGAGACCAATGGATGCGCCATCGCGCGTGACGTACGTCCATACCTGCAGTTCCCCTGCTCGTAGAACTTGCAGACCACCATGTCGAGGGCCGTAAGCGAGCGTTCTGTGGTGTCGGTTTCGGCGTGACGGCAGAAGCTATGTCATTTCGGAGGATTCGCAAACTTGGGCAGGATCGACAAGACGGGAGGCGGATATAAGACAAAGCTGCCAATTGTCACAAGGGCGCGCGGATCGGGCGTCGAGGAAGAAATCAAACCTAATATCAGTCAGCCTTTCGTAGCCTTGCCGTTGCTGGGCGCTAGCGCGGTTTGACGGGCCAATGGGAGGTCAGTACAGTGTTTATCGCATGTACGAGCTCTTCACACTGTATCCACCTCTTCTTCCTCCGAAAGCGTCACACAAAGTCTCGGAATGCCACATTCACACTGACTGACTGACATGATTTATCTTTGCTTATATATTTAATTACTTATTTCTACTTACCAATTTCTTTTCCTCTCCACATTAATAATCTCTCTCGCTCTTCATGGTCACAGTTCTCTCGTGTATCTCCCATTTGTATTGTCATTGAACCATCCAATTATAATTTCATCTGCCGCACCCTCCCATGCTCTTCCAGACTGGCTTGAACACTCGGAAATGATTGATCTTATGCATCAAGCAGGTACTGCTGACGGAGCATCCAGAACACGACAACAAGGGGACAGGCAAAAAGACACAATACCTGAATCGATCGACTTTGATTGCTTCCACTAAAATACAACTATGCTAGCACCCGTCTACCCGATAACGCCGGCAATCATGGGCTTCAGCTGCTCCTCGACGTAGGCAGGGTTCCGCCAGTCCGACCAGTCGACGGTCAGCAGGCCCCACGACTCGTCGTAGTTTTGCGTGCCCGAGCGGACGTAGTAGCTGCCCACGAGCACCCAGATGAAGAAGCTAGCCCTGGCCTCGGGGAGGTACTCGGACAGGCACGTCGCGTAGACGCCCTGGTACGAGTCGTCCTCCATGTTGAACCCGTACTCGGTCAGCGCGACGGGGAACACGTTGACCGTCGCCGGGTCCGTCGCGTTCATGGCCTGGAACCCGCTGTTGTACAGGGCTGACTTCAGGCTGTCGCAGCTGGTGGCGCCGTTGTTGTAGTTGTGGATCTCAAGCACGAGCTTGTCGGTATAGGCGAAGTCGCTGCGCGAGAAGGTGCCGTTCCCGGGCTCCAGCGCCGTGCCGCGGACCACGGGCGTGACCGTGGTGTCGTAGTTGAGGCCCGAGAGGTAGATGAGCACGTCCGGGTTCGCGCCGTTGATGGCGTCGGTGCCCAGCTTGATGTACTCGTACCAGTCCTGCCAGTGGTACGAGGCGGCCACGAGGTCGGGGTTGTCGGATGCCTGGCGGAGCTCGTTCCGGAGGGACATGGAGACGAACGCCGGCCACGATTTGCCCTGCACAGCAAGTCAGTCGTCAGTCGCCCTTGAGAGGCTCAAGGACGGAAGAGGTAAAAATAAAATAAAAAACGCTTACGTGTTCTGCCATGTAGGCGAGGCCGCGCACCCAGTTGTCGACGTCGAACTCGCGGTCTCCCCACCACGTGTTGCCGTCGTCGCTGGAGCAGCACCACTTGGCCTTGGACATGTGGTTGTCGAGGTGGATGTGGACCTGCTGCTTGGCACACTCGGCAGCGATAGCGTCGTAGACCTGCAGCAAAAGGTTATCATGTCAGCCAGCCATCGGGCTATGAATACGAAACGTATGAAAAAGAAATCAAAAGAAATCAATTCCATGTTGTCGCGTCAACGTACCTCCAGGCGGGTGGTGGCCTCAGTAAAGGACGGGTTCTTGGCCAAGACCTGCGCGAGGACGGCAGTGCCGTTGGCCTCGCCCAGGCCCTCGACGAAGGCCGTCTTGAGGTCGACGTCGTTGCCGCCGTTGTCGTAGATCTGGTCGACGAGCTCGATGGCGTAGGTCAGGCGGATGGCGTTCATGCCGATGCTCTTGATCTTGGAGATGATCTGCTCGACCGAGGCGTACTGCAGGCCCTCGGGGACCATGACCTCGCCGTGGCCGGGCCAGTTGGTGCCGGCGAAGTTGACGATATTGCCCGAGGCGTCCAGCTGCCAGCGCCCGTCGCTGGTGAAGGGACCGTTGGGCCAGGCGGCCTGCCTGGCCTGGGGGAAGGCGGCGGCGGCGGCGGCGACGAACAGGAGGGAGCTGAGGAACTTCATTGCGGTCGAGATGGGGAGAGCCTGCGGGAGGTTGTCACAGCAGAGGCGGTCGACGCGTGTCACCGCGCGGCCGTCTCTGACTTTTATACCACAATCTCTCAACGCGGCATCTCTCTCCCAGATGGGACAGTCATCCCGTCCATATGCCTTGCTTGCTGCACGGACCGAGAGCGGGACCTGCAGGCTCACGCCAGGAACCGGCCTCTGACATCACGAACATTGGCAGTAGGCCACGGGACTAGCTCTCTAGGACGCTCAATGTCACCGCCCAATGTCACCGCCCAATATCACCGCCCAATGTCGCCATCCAATGCATCGTGACCAGTCGTAACCCATGTCATCGCCTGCAGCGGGGCTCGAAAGCCAAGCGAAGCTCGGGGGGGAATTAGGCCCGAGAAGAAGAGAACAGCCGCCGGGCTAGGGAGGGGAAGAGGGGGCGGCCAAGATTACAGTATAGGGAGCATGAGAAGCTCCCAAAGCGGGCCAACGAGGTGACGGCGTGCCAGGAACAAGATAGAAAGAGTGGCAACGCTCGACCTCGGCTTGAAGGAGGGTCTGTTTATGGTGGTAGCAGTGGGATAATGTTTTGATTCCACTGGTCATCCCACCCCCGCATTGTTTATCGAATGTACGGATACCCATAACCCATATAGCATGGATAGAGGAGAAGAGCCTTACTCCGCACGTCGTTCCCCTGGAATCCCCCCTCCCCCGGCCCTCCGGCGCAGTAGCGGGTGTTTTTGCCGGTGTCTAACCACATACGGCAGGCACCCGGAAAAGCCATACCCCATAACCCGAACTCCACGGTTTGGTTCTTAGAGTTCGGGTTATTGGATACCGTTTTCTCCGGTCAGATGATGGGATTAGTTAGCAGCTGCGGCGGTGACGGTACTGCTAAGAAGTCAGATACCGGCAAAATACCAAAGAAAGTGCGCCGGCAAAAAATACCCGCTACACTCCGGCGCAAAATCTCCTGCATGCCGAGAGTCCTCCCTCATCTTCACCGGCCCTCTCCCCCAAAGCGGCCGTTTTCTGCGCGATCACGAGATGGCCCGGGTGAGCCCGTCGACGTTGCATGGGGGAGCCTAGCGTCGAGCCACGGCTCCGCGATCCCCGCGGGGGGGGATGCACCAGCGAGCAGGGGGACTCGCGCCGGTGACGCGCGCCTAGAACTGAACAAACTACATCATGTCCGGGACTCGTTGGGCGGGAGATGGAGAACAGCTGCCGGGAGGGGGGAAGCAATCCGGGTGGCATGAATAGTGCGCAAGTCACGCTCGCGGAGAGACAAGGGCTAACATAGCTTACACGGGTTTGTCTACTACTCCAGGGTGGGATTTGTTCCCCGCTGTTCATTTTAATCTACCTATATCGGTTTCTCTCGGGATCCGGCAAGTGCCAATTGACACGTGGGGAAAAAGACACATCCTTTCGTCTGCGCTACGCTCAGTTGACGACAGCTTCCTAACCTAGTCTCGTCCTGTAGTGATCTTTAGGGGGAGGGTAGGAAGGGGGGACCAGTCCCAATGGCATTCTTTTCCATCATCTCAAACCCTCTCATCCATGATCCAAAAGGGGAAAACAACAAGAAATAGAAACAAAAAAAAACCCCGCCTAGAAAAAACCTCACGCCCTCGCCCGGAACTCGACCATCGGCCCGTCCTTCATGCTCGTAAACGTGTCAAACAGCTGCATCTCCGACGCCCGCCTCCGCCCCTCGGGCAGCTCCGGCCGCCCCTCGGCCGGGTCAACGACGCCGACGGCCCTGCGCGCGTCGTACAGGAACAGCGTCCGCGCGATCGTCGTCGACATCTCGGCGTAGGCCAGCCCCTTGCCGATGCACCCCCCGCGCCCCGACGCTGAAGGGGCAGAAGGCGTTCTGCGCCCGCGCCACGTCCTCCTCCGTCGTCGTCGCCGCCGTGGCCGCGGGGTTGCGCGCGCCGACGATCCACCGCTCCGGGACGTACGCGTACGCGTTCGGGAAGTAGTCCTCGTTGTGGTGGATCGCGTAGTGCGGCGTGCCGACGACGGTGCCGGCAGGCACGCGGGCGCCGTCGACGGTCGCGCCGCCCGCCAGCACCTCGCGCGGGAGGAGGCCGCCGACCGAGGGCGACAGCCGCATGGCCTCGTCGATGCAGGCGCGGAGGTAGGTGCACGTGTTGAGCGCCGCGCCCTGGCGGATGTCCTCGACGTCGGAGAACTTGCCGCGGACCTCGGCCGTCGCCTTGGCAAGCGCCTCGGGGTTGCGGACAAGGTAGAAGAAGGTGGCCGCCATGGCGGTCGACGTCGTGTCGGCGCCGGCGATGATGCTGGGTCGCGGGGTGTTTTGTCAGACATGGAAGGGGCAAGGCTAAATAAAGGTCGGACAAAAGGGAAGGAGGAGGAGGAGAGAAAACAACTCACAGCAGGTTCGACTCGCCCCAGAGCTCGGGGACGGAGAAGCCCAGCCCCGTCTCCGGGTCGCGGGCCTTGAGGAGGTAGTAGAAGAAGTCGCGGCGGTCCGTATCCTCGCCCAGCTTGGTGCGCTCCGTCAGCTGGGCCTTGCTGTAGGCCATGTACCGCGCACGGCCTGCCGCGATGGTCGGGAACAGGAGCCTGTCGAGCTTGAGCTTGTCGACAATGGGCATGGTGCCGCACTATTGTAGTTGGGGGGGTTGTCAGTGTGCGATCTTTCTCTCTCTGTGTCTCTCTGTCTCTCTCGGCAGTCAAGGGAAACACTTACCAGGAGATGCCTCTTGGTGGCGGCGGCGATCAGGTCGAGGGCGAATCGGTTATCGGGGGCCTCGAGCATGTGGAAGGCCTTGCCAAAGGAGAGGTCGCCGAGGATGTCCATGGCGAGGTAGTTGCACCAGTCGGTCATGTTCTTGGGGGCGGACCAGCCCTTGGAGTCGGCGGCGGCGTCGCCGCGGCCCAACTCGGCGGTGAAGCAGCGCACGTTGGCGAGGATGTAGCGCTCCATCTCCTTCATGGCGCTGTCGGAGAAGCCGTGGGCGAGGACGCGGCGCTTGCGGGCGTGGACGTCCTTGTCGCGGGCGTTGTGGGTGTTGGGGGCCGGGTGGACAAAGGCGTTGTAGAACTCGGCCTTGCGGACGTTGGTGCGGAAGCCGTAGATGTCCTTGAGGGAGGCGGCCGAGTTGAAGGAGAGCGAGTTGGGGCCGAAGCGGACGATCTTGCCTGGAGTGGGTGGTGGTTGTCAGCCTCACATGCTACACGACATGTCTATCAAAGCAAGCGGCAGGCGATGGAGTAAGGGGCCGCGCACCGTATTTGTTGTGAAGCTTGTAAAAGTCCAGATGGCGGTCGCCGTTCCAGGCGTGGTAGAGCTGGTAGCCGTCGGTGATTTTGGCGACCAGCGGACCCGGGTACTTGGCCAGCGGGTGGAAGAAGAGGCGGTAGACGACGATGCCGGCGACCTGGTGACTGTCAGACTGAACCGGCTCTTTTGTGCGGTGCTCCTCGTTTCGTCGTCCACGATGACTCTGGGGGGGAGGCAAGGCGACGCATGTCGAGGAATGGGGATGAAACTCACGTATATCACGCCTCCCATGGCCGCGAGGCCCAGCCAGAGCCACAAGTGATTTGCCTCGAACGCCATAATGACTTATCTTTGTCGTCTTCTTCTTCTCTTGTGTGGCAAATCGGACTTGATGTGCAGAGCGTATTCCACGGTAACTCACTCCGCACTCTTTGGGAAGGTGGGTGGGAAAGAATCTTTAAATGATGAAGAATGACGAGGAGGAAGAAACTGGAGAGCAGAGAGAGGGACCAAGGACCCGAACCACCACTAGGTCTGTTGCACGATCAATCGAGAACCCGTGCGTCCCGGGCATCTCTCTCGCTCTCGCTCTCTTATTGTCAAGCATCGAAACGGGAGGGGAAAGGTGAGGAAGCGTACCTAGGTAGCCCTACGCAACCCAGCCCCCGTCGGCTTTCCACGGTCCAAATCGGGTCAATGAGACAGTCAACCGACCATTGTTGGATCCGCCCCCCCCCCCCCAAAAGCCCCCCAGATAGCCACATGCATGCAAACACTGGTTTGTTCTATTCTTTTCTTCAAGTCTTATCATTCCAGCGGGCGCACCTAACCCTCCTGTTCTCGGCGGCGGGAGGAATTGGAGAGGAAGAGGGGGGGGGGGGGGGGGGTGAGTCTTGTCTACCTGGCACCGTGGGTGCGGCGGCTACTCTCGGGAGGATGATTTATGACATGAAGCTTGGATACAGCACGTAGTAAAACAAAGGACATGGAGCTACCCCAGACTCTTTGACCCGCAGATGGCCTAGTTCCAGATATCAACACCTACGTAGCTTACTCCAAACATTAGCCCAGCATCGTATCCCGCATAATATCCCCGCACCGAGGGGTTTCGCATCAGGCCACGGGGACCAACCGGACACAGGCTGATTACACAGCTCGTCCCGCAGAGGTGCATATTCGTTACTAACGGACCAACCCTCCTTCCTCTTCAGAACGTGTCTGTCCATCTCTGTTGTCTCCTCTGATGAGAAATTGACGTACACCCGATATAGCGCCAAAACGTAGTACCGCCTTACTGTACCTATGCATATGCATGTACTCCATATAGCTGACCAATCACAGAGCGCTGGGGCCTTCGGTTACCGGCAAGAAGTGGAGTTCCAAGTCCCCACCCCCGTCGGCTGCGGAGAAGGACACAGAACCTGGCAAAAATGAGGGAAGGATCGAAGTAAACGGTAGGGAATTCCGCTCGAGGTCCGCGCTTCGATGCTCGTTTGGCACCGGCCTTCAATGGCTTTACACGGGTTTCTCTCCTCTTCTCCTTCTTCTTCTTTTTTCATCTTTTGTACTTCATTGGGCGCCCTGGCCCCGCCCTCGTCCGGTGATTCGAGTCCGTGAGTTGTGCCGCTGTCAGGTGGGGGAAGGGGATGATGATGACGTATCTATCACATACCCCTTTGGGACAAAAAAAAAAAAAGATCTCTGCAGTATGGGCTATCTCCTCGGTGTATAATAAACCCAGACTGCCGCCGGGTACTAGATAAAAGGCGCGGGATAACCTGACAGTCGTGTATGCAAAAGCTCTCTCTGCATTGGATCGCGTCGGCAGCGCATCACCATATAAATACATCAGTAGCCAATAGCATCAAACAGCATACTAAACACCTTTTACACTCGTTGCGTTGCCCAATGGAACATAATATACATGTATATATGCTTCACGCCCACATTACCATCCTCGTCATGTCATTCGTCTTGACCGCCGACCCCCCCGTTCCCTTGTACCCTGTACCCCACACATACCCCGTACCCCATTAAATCGTATCCATATCTCAGTGATTGTAGTATCTCGGCTCGTCAAAGACGTGGTACCGGTGATCGCGCACCCCCTGGCCCCGGAACATGGACGGGAACCGCCAGCCCTGTGGAACCTCCTCCTCGCCCACTCGCTTGTTGCGCGTCTCGTCGTCCAACGCCTCGATCCGCTGCACCTCGTCCTCCGATCGCGGGATCACAAACTTGGCCACCTGCAGCTCCGTGTCCGTGATGGTGCTGCGGCTGACGCGCGCGTATCCCGTCCGCTTGAGGCCCTTGTACAAAATGTACTCGCACCACCGGTCCCAGTCCGTCGGGTCCACGTCGTGCATGCCCGACGTGCTGCTGACGTACGTGTTGTAGTTGCCCTCCAGCGGCTTGGTCACGAGGTACGATAGCAGCACCGACGGGTTCTTGGACTCGCCCATGAGCTTTGAGAGGTACTCCGTCTGCAGCCGCCGATCCTCCGGGTCTTCCTCCTGACCCGAGTGGAAAACGAACACGTCCACCTCCTGTCCGTACACGTCCAGCGTCGCGGCGATGGCCGGCGCCAGCTCGCCAACGGGGCTTGGGAGAAGGTGGTGCGTCGACCGGAGGATCGGGAACTTGGAAAGCAGTGCAGAGCCCCACGTGTGCTTATTGGGGCCTGGGCCGTAGTCGACGTACATACCGAGGTCCTCGGCGAGGAACTGCGTCGTGTCGCGGTTGCCCATGATGATGCGCTGCAGGTCTGACTCGAGAAGGCCAACGACGTCGATCTCCAGCTCCTTAATGAGGTCGCGCATCCGGTACTCGGATGACCACATGTCGTTGTCGAGCGAGAAGTGGATGGTCCAGATACCGGCCGTCATGATGCGGTCCTCGGCGTGGTAGGGCTTGTAATCGTTGGTGGGGAAGCGCATGAACGCTGCGGCGAGGAAGACGACGTTGACGAAGGCGGCCGCGATGGTGTTGTACTTCTTGTGCTGCGACGGGGACGAGCGGCGCGTGTCGCGACGGCGGGCCTGCGACGAGGTGAGGTCGAAGACACCGGCGCCGATCAGCAGGAAGGTGGTCATCATGACCCAGTCGGTGTGCTCGCGCACGAGGGGTCCACCGGGCACAAAAGCGTAGGCGACGACCCAGACGTGGAAAAGGACCATGATGTTGTAGATGAAGAAGCCGAGGCCGAACGTCGTTCCGGGGCTCTTCTTGGCTGCGTTGGACAGGAACGGGACGGACAGACCCATGAGGTAAACGGCCGTCGTGAGCGCACCGTAGTAGCCAAACCAGTGGTGGTACGAGGTAAGGATCGCAGCACCCACGCAGCCGATGCCGTAGGCAGTCCACGAGCTCATCAAACCGGGTCGGTATAGACCCATCAGGAGTCCGGCCGTCATGGCGACGATGGTCATCCAGCCGTACGTGTTGGAAGTAGGTCCCCGAATCGGGTAGCCGTCCCAGACCCAGAGGATCATGGTGCTGGTGTCCGACAGCAGGGAGTGCAGGCCGAAGAAAAGGCCACCGACACCGAAGGCAGCCAAGAGGGACGAGCCGCCCTTCTGGGAGTCCCCGGGATAGTCGCCGGTGGTGAGGGGAGATCTGCGGGTGAATCGCAACGCAGCGACAACGGCGATGGCGAAGCCGGTAGCGTTCCAACCCCCGTTGGCGGCGTGCACGACGGGCCACAATGGGTTGTTGGTGTACCACATAAACTTCGCCGTGGACGACGCAATGAGACCAATGGTCCACGCGAGAATCCTGGACTCGAGGCGGCTCTGATGCGCTCTCTCGGACCACAGCGTCGCAGTCCAGGCGAGACAGGACGTCGCGACGGCGAAGCCGACGGTGAAGAGACGGTTGGCAGGGTCGACCACCTTGTAGGCCAGCAGTCCGATCAGCGAGACGAGGTGAATAATGCGCTGGTTGTTCACGACGAGGGACCGGATTCCACGGATTCCCAGAATCGCGGGCAGAATGGTGGACATGACAAAGGCCTCGTAGCCGGAGATGCCCATGTGCCACAGCGGGAAGTACCACACGCAAACGCCGAGACCGGTCAGCATGGTCCAGAAGACGAAGCCGTGGTAGACGTCGGCGGCAGTGTCGAGGGCCTCGACCCAGGTGAAGCGGCCGGTGAGGACGCCAGCAGTGGCCTTTTCCTTTCTGCAGGCAAGTCAGCTACGTGAGGTCTTGCGGTGGGGGTGCGGCATCTGGGGCAGCTTACTCCTTCTCCAAGACGGCAGACGGGACAGAGGATCGGTTGTCACTGTGACGAGGCTTAGATTACGCTCTTCAACTGGTTTATTGTCTGCGGCCTTGTGTACAGTATGTACATGACTCTATTTCGGAAGCCATTGGACGTACCCCTTGGTTGCCCCCTTGACGTCCTTGATCACCACTTCGAAGGTGCTAAAGTCGAGGGCCGTGACGGCGTCGAAGGCGACATCCAAGAGGATGAGAGCCCATTCGAAGAAGGCGTAGATGGTGTAGGCTATGCGCGCGCGCGGTCAGCTCCCCGTCATCTGCGACACCCATCTCGGGCAAAGAAAGCAGCTTACCTCCGGCGACACGGTGAACCTTGTGCTGGATGAAGAAGTAGATCAAGGGCACCAGGGTTCCGAAGAAGGTGCTGGCAATCCACTTGCGATATTTGATGGCCTGCGGGTTCGGCGGGCTGAGCAGGACGCATCCAATGGTCCACGGGAGGGTTGCGACAATGTAGGAGATCATAAAAATGTCGTGCCAGTCGTGGTCGTCGGTGGAAGTAACGTAGGTGAAGCCTCCGCACATGACGGTGCGCATGATACCCATGGCGAACGTGAACTTTGGCAGCGTCTGCCCGGGTCTCCTCGTCAACAGATACCACAAACCGACGAGAGCGAAACGTGGGCCCGAGGTGATGGCGATGAAGAACATGTAGAAAGACCGCTCGGGGTACCGGTCGCCAATCGTGGCGGAAACGGAGGGAAACCACTCTTGGGGGTATCCGTACCATTCATTCTGGACGATTTTGTGGTAATGCAGCGAGACACCGACAATGAATGCGCTAATGAAGGCACCTATTGGAGGAATTGATCAGCTTTTGAAGTTTCTTGCGCGCGCGACCCCACGACTGCGCAACCCATACGGGTGCTGCCTCTGCGTCACGCGATCGTCATCGTGACACCTTCAGCAAGCAAGCAACTCGACGTCGGCGCCACGCGCGCTCGGCAACTTACTGTAAGCTGTGGTGGTATGCAACCAACTGATCCATTGGCCATTGAAAGTCAGCGCGACGCCGCTGTCCTTATCCTTGTACCTCGACGACATTGTGAGGATTTGTTGCGCTCTCGTGGGGGGAGGACAGCCCTTCTCAACTCGGGAGGCAGCAGCAAAAATAAAGAGAAAAGACGCTCATCCGGGGGATCCGGCAAGCGAATCACTGCAGTCAGCAATCGGGAGGACCGGCTACGTGGAGGGGTGAGGGAGAGAGAGGGAGGGAGAGAGAGGAAGAGAGAAGAGTGGGATGGACAAGAAGAACTGTGCAGCAAGCTAGCACAAATAAACAACCCGGCGAGTCCAAGCAACCCCGGCACCGCAGCACCAGGAAATCTGTAAGCCTCGGCGGGCCGCGGGAGGGATGGGACACTGCAAACAGAAACGGGATCGGTGATGGAGCTGTGAATCGCGTGGTTGGGCTGGCCAGGGCCTCGCAGGCTCCAATTCTTTTTTACAGTAGGTACGACAGTGCAACCCCTGTCTGATCGCGGGGACTACTCGACAACTGGTTGTGTGCGTGATGTGGAATACCAGGGGCAGGGCAGGGCGACAAGGAAGATGACAGAATGAGACTGTGTGGGTTTGTTGACGAGGATGCGAAGTTAATGGTACGAACGAGGGGAGCCCACCGGAGCTTTTGTTGTACCTGTAGGTAGCTTCAAGTGGAGCACAACCCCCTTCCACTGGTTGTTCCGTTTTGGGATTGGCTCACACAGGGGTGGCTTGGTGCAAGGCTGAGCTCCTCAGCCACAAGAGCACAGACCACAGCAAGCCGGTCCGGAGTCTGAGAAGGAAGCAAAGCCACACCTCGGCGGATGCCCCACCTAGTTTTCGGTCGGGTTTCTCAGCCTCGCCAACTTTTTTTTTTCCCTTACCTTCATCGGTCTGCCTCCTCCGTCGTTTCTGCAGCGCTCGTGGTACATTGCGACCAGGCGACTCGACTCAATCTTTGCTGAAACAAAAGGACAATACAACACCACCCTCACTTTCGTCCTCAGATTCGTAATCATGGCCGTCGCTGAGAAGGCCCGCTTCTACTTGGAGCGTTCCGTTCCCCAGTTGCGCGAATGGGAGGAAAAGGAAATATTCACAAAGGTACCCCCCCAAGAACCCCTCATCGTCAATCATACAGACCATCCGCGGCAAATTTAAGAAACTAACTCTCTTCTCCAGGATGAGATCCGCACAATCGTTCAGAAGCGAAGTGACTTCGAGCATCGCGTCCTCGCCCCCCGCTCCAACCCCGACGACTTCAGCGCCTACGCCAAGTGGGAGCAGTCCCTCGATGCCCTCCGCTCCAAGCGCTGCAAGCGCATGAAGATCGGCCACGTCGCCTCCCAGCACGCCACCCAGGCCCGCGTCCTCGCCATCTACGAACGCGCTGTCACCCGCCACCCTGGCCACAAGGACCTCTGGCTCCAGTACCTCGCCTATACCGCCGAAGTCAAGGCCACCAAGCGCTGGCGCCGCACCATGGCCAGCGCCCTGCGCATGATGCCCACCGACCCCAACCTCTGGATCTTCGCCGGCCGCCGCTCTGCCTCCAACGGCGACATGGGCGGCGCCCGGGGCTACTTCATGCGCGGCTGCCGCTTCTGCACCACCGAGGGTACCCTGTGGGTCGAGTACGCCCGCTGCGAGATGGAATGGCTGGCCAAGATGGAGGCCAAGAAGGGCCCCGGCGGCAGCAAGAAGAAGGCCAAGCAGGAGAACCCCCTGGCCGGCGAGAAGATGGACGACGACGACGAGATCAAGTTCCACGACGACGACGACGATGAGCAGGACGACAACGACGACGACGCTTTGAGGTTGCCGGCGTTGGCCAAGGACAAGGTCATAAACGACGATGAGAGCAAAGCGCTCAAGAACAACCCGGCCCTCGATGGCGCCATACCCATCGCCATCTTCGACATCGCCCGGAAGCAGCCCTTCTTCGGCCCCGAGGTCGCCGAGCGCTTCTTCGACATGTTCGCCTCCTTCGCCAAGGTCTCGTCCGCGACAAAGATCGTCGCGCACGTCGCCGACGTCCTGCGCAACCTCGACCCCGCCCACCCCGCCACCTGGAACTGCTACATCCGCCTGCCCCTGGTCGGCGTCAGCCCCGACACGCCCCAATTCCCCCTCGGCCTGCGCGACGTCTTGTCCCGCCTGGGCCAGGGCCTGGACCAGACCTCGGACAAGGCCTCGCTGCGGAGGAAGTCTCTGGTGTGGATCGAGCTGATCCTGCTCGTCAAGGACCTCGACGAGGGCATCAGGACCGTGTTGGAGCATACCAAGGGAAAGTTGCAGTCATAGCTGCCGCTTATATACGGCCAAGGTGTTTACAAAGAGAGGAGCTGGAATGATACAGATGGAGAAAATAATAAGGGGGTGGGGAAGGGTTGGAGAAGAAAAAAGTGTTTTATACGGCGCAAACAACGTGACGGGAATTGGAAGCGGCCCCCGGCGGGATCTATCCGGTGTCTCCCCCCCGAAATCCTTGATACCACTTGCAGAGATCAGCCTAATCAAACTTGGTCAGAAAAAAGAAGAAACAAAGAAGATGAACAGCCCTCCGCGATATTTATCGCATCTGCTAGGGTCGTGCCAACGTTATGTCATCTCGCTTTGTAGTTGGGGAACTTCTTGGACGCCTCGACCGTCTCGTCCCACTCGCCGTCCTCGTCGAGCTCCCGGGCCATACGGATCACCTCGTCCCACTCCTCCGGCGTGACTTTGGTGACACTCAGCCGCGCCAGCCGCAGCAACTCCATGTCCCGCAGCGGGCCGCCGCCCCGCAACGCCTTGAGGAGGCTCAGCGGCACAATGCGCGAGAACTTGTGCTCAATCTTGACATGGACGAGGCTCCACTTGCTCCCGTCGTGCGGCGCCGCGGCGTCGTAATACGGGTTGTCGTTGATGCAGGCGTTCCCTTGACTTTGTTAGCCCGATAGGATGTGAGGTTGAAGGGGGGAGGGCAAAGGGAGAGGGCAGGGAGAGGAAATGAGGGAGAGCGACGTACAGTCTGGCGAGTGTTCCTTTACGATGCTCATGATGCCGACGACGCCGGGCTCCTTGCAGTTGGAGTGGTAGAAGAAGGCCTTGTCGCCCTTGCGCATGCTCCTCAGGTTATTCCGCGCGACGTAGTTTCGAATCCCTAAGCAGCCCCGTCAGCCAACCTCGTCCATGTCCAGCGCTGATTCCGTATTTCACCGGAGAGATATCGCTCAGGAACAAGCACACACCTTCCCACCCCTCGGGCGTCTTCTTCGCCGCCAGATCGTCAATGGAGAACTTAATCTCGTACCCGTCCTCGACGCGCACGTCCGGCTCCGACTTCATCAGCCAGTACCGCGGGCCCGGCGGGTCCCTGGGCTCAGCGTCAGGGTTCACGTCCGGTACCGACGCCGCGCGCAGGGCCGCGAGCTCTTCTCTGGTCTTCCTGGGCGGCGCCTCCTTCTTCGCTGCCGCTGGCTTCTAGATTTCAAAGGCAATGTGAGCATCCCCGTTGTCTGTACCCGCGCACCGCACATGTTGCACCCAGCCACACGCAAGCACCTGTGCATAAGAAGGAAGGGGGGTCCCGTAATTTCATTCGGCTCACCTTGGCCTTCTTGGCAGGTTTGGGGTTGGGCTCCTCGTCGTCGTCGTCGTCAGCTAGCCCAGCCCCGAACGCCCCGTCCTGTTTGCTGGACTGTTCCTCGGCTTTCCTCTTGCGGCTGCCGGTGGTGGTGGTGGCCAAGGACGGCGCCGCTGCTGCAGTCGATTTCTTGCTGGTTTTTGTCTTGGAAGCGGTCTGAGTCTTCTCCGGCAGCTGCTTCCTCTCGTTCGCAGAGGGTGCAGCGCTCAGTCGCGTCGACGACCGCAGGTTGCGGGTGATGGCGGGCATTGTGAGTGTAGATGGGTGATGAAATGGAACGAGATGACCCGTAATGCTTGCGTGAAGAAACACGTATGGTGTCTGAAAAAACTTGATGTGGCTGGCACCCGTGCTTGTCTTGTGATATACGCGACCCTGGGCAGGAACCTCATCACAGACGCGGAATGGCGATGAGAGCACAGTGTCGTGATGCCACAGTAGGCACAGTTCGGGCTCGATTATGTAAGCACCATTTCCCGTCGCTTAGACTCGTGGACTGACGGGCCAGGGGGTTGTGAACTTTTTGTTCAACTATTCTGTTCTTATTTAGTTGTCAAATGTGCAAAAGAAGTGGAGCTCCTGCTGGCTGTTACACATCTGTGAGAATTCAGGCCATATACACCATTTTTGACACACACCCCCAGCTTTCACAGAAGGTACCATTTTCTGTTAGAGCTAGTTTGTAATCCAGAGGGTGGCCAAGCAATACACGCCTATAGTAGGGGCAGGGTTAGACTAACATAAAGGAATACCCTATTACTGCCTTTTGCTGCCTATATAGGAAATTAAACATAGGTCTTCTAGAAATTCTATATATAGTAGTTTACGTTACGTAAGATACATATAGTGCTACTAAGTAAATAAGACTCTTAATTATTAAATATATAAAAGAAGTAAAGCTCCTACTAGCTATTATATATCTATAAGAATTTAGGCTATATATACTATTTTTAATATTAGTTTTTTATCTTTAATTCTTTTATATATATTTACTTAGTATAGGCTAGGTTTAAGATATAAGTTATAAATACTTAGGATTCTAAACTAGATTATATATAATATTATTATTAAGCTAAGTAAAACTATTTAATAACTAACTACCTTAAGAGGTCTAGTAATATAAGAATTATTAAAATATTTATTATAATAGCTTTATAATATTTTTCTACTTTATATAAAAGCACTATTATATACTTAATTATATAGTGTTTTACCTTTATTTAACTATATATAGGTCTCTACTTTTTATTCCTTTACTTATATAGAAACAAGCCTTTTAGACCTTAAATATCTTATATCTTACTATATACTTTAACTTATAATAGTTATAGGCCTAGCTTCTACTTATACTATTTATTTTATATACTATAATATATTAAATACTTTATATAAGAACATACTTTACTATACTTATTAATAGCTAATAGATTTACTAAACTTATTAAAGCTATTAGGTTATTCTTTAGGTATAACTATTTAATATAGTATTAAGTACTTATATTAAATTATAAGAATTATAGTAGTTAATTACTACACTATTATATATATAACTATAGTAGAATTCTATAGAAATAAGAAAATTCCCTTATTTCTTATTTAGGAAATCCTAGGCTAATCCTAGCTATAGTTAGTAGAATTACTTATAAAGTAGAGCTATTTTACTAGTAATTCTATAATATAAAGAGATAGTACTACCCTTATATAGGTATATAGTAACTTTATATAATTAATTTATAAACGTTTCGGCCTATTAGTATAAGTAAAGTATAGCTATTAAAGATAGTAAAAGTATATATAATTAACTAGTAAATATATAGCTATACTATAATAAGTTATTAGAGGATAAGTAATAAAATAGCCTTACTTTATAAGTAAAGAGTTAAAGAGAATATACAATATAATATAATATAAAAACATAATATATATATAATTTAATATAATATAAGTCTAATATATATATTTATATTATCTTTTATTAAATTAATAATATTTATATTTATAATATACTTAATATATCTATATAGTAAGTAAATAATTATAATAAGTAGACTACTTTCCCTTCTTTTTACCTCTTTAACCTTCATACTAATCTTTCTTTATATATAAACATATAATTCTCTTTAATTAAAAACTATATTATCCTTACCCTCTAGGCTATCTAAAAAGACCTAAAAATGTCTATATAAAAAGTAGCTACTATTTTTAAGGTCCTTTCTATAACACTTTATTACTAATATAAAGAATATATTATATAAGATATAATATATCTAAATTTAAGAGAGATAATAAAAGTAGAAAAAAAAGTAATTCTTAAGAAAGTTATTAACTTAATTAATTAAGGGTTTTCTTTATAATAGAATAATATACAAAGTATAGCTAACTAAGTTTTAAATAAATATAATATAATATATATTAAACCTTAATAAGTAAAGAACTTTATATAATAATAATAATTATAATATTAACTATTACTTAGGTATTAGTAGTATAGATTAATACTAATAATAGCTAGAGTAGCTATAGCTAATTTGCTATAAAATCCCTAGGGGATTTTATAGTAATTTTCCTCTAGATCTACTAGACCTATAGGTATATTACGTAGTAAATTTACTATATAATCTTATAATAGTTTTTCTTTTTATATATAATTTAGAACTAGTATTTACCCTTGTTATTTATTATTACTTATTAATATATATAGTTAACTATATTACTACCTTAGTAATAACTAACCCTAATTAGTAGTTAACTTTATAGTAACTACTACTATAAGATACTATAGATTAGTAAGGTAATATAAGAATAGGTAATTTTTATTATTAATTATTTATAGAGAACTAAAGTAGGCTTTTGCTAAAAAATCCCTTTATAAATACCCTTATAATAAGGTTATACTACGCGCCCTTCTAGGTTAATTACTAAGATAATAATACCTAACCTCCTGTAGTTAGTAAAGGCCTAGTAATTTACGTCTATATATATAAGCCTTATTACTTTAGGGAATTAATAGACAGGCATAAGGTATTAATATATAGGTATAACTCTTATATAGGTATTCTAATTACACACTCTAATTAGCTTAAAAAGAAATTTATTATAATATTAACTATTACCTAGATATTAGCAGTATAGATTAACGCTAAAATAGCTAGGATAACTATAGCTAATTTGCTATAGATCTACTAGATCTATAGTAATATTACACAGTAGATTTACTATATAATCCTATAATAGTTTCTTTCTTTATGTATAATTTAGAACTAGTATTACCCCTATTATTTATTACTGCCTATTAATACGTATAGTTAACTATATTACTAACCTAGTAAAACTAATACTAATTAGTAGTTAACTTTACTATAACTACTACTAAAAATACTATAGATTAGTAAGGTATTATAAAAAGAGGTAATAACGTTATTAACTACTTATAGAGGCCTAAAGTAGGCCTTACTAAAAAGCATTACTATAAATACCCTTATAACGCCGTTATACTACACGCCCTTATAAGTTAATTACTAAGATAATAATACCTAACCTCCTATAGTTAGTAAAGGCCTAGTAATTTATATCTATATATATAAGCCTTATTACTTTACAAAAAGCACTCTTAACTATAAAAAACACCTTACTTTATACGCTAACCTATTATTAATTAGTAATTATTTACTTTTTATATTCTTTTTATTATAAGCCTATAAAGCTTACTAACTTTCTCTTTTTTAAATATTTCTTCTTATTTTTCTCTAAGTTATTTTATATTACTAACGTAATAGCCTTTATTATTTATAAGCCTATTATAAGCCTTTCTTTTTTAAGTTTTTATTTAACTATAAGTCTTTATAATTACCTATACTACTAGTAGTAAATCCCCTAATAGATATATATACCTTTTAATAGCAGTTAAAGAAAACGCCTGTAACTAAGAGGTAGTTAGGCTAATAGAGGGTAATTATAAGTAAGTAACTAAGATAAGCTACTAAGGTAAAGAAGGCATAAGTAACGCATAAGGTAATAACGCTACTAAGCAGCCTAAGGTAATTTACCTTAAGTACGTGCTACTGCCTAATGTAGCTAAGTAAGTAGAGGTAATTATAAGTAAATACTAAGTGCTAGAAGGGCTAAAAGAGTTTATTCTTACTAACTAATAGTAGAAAGACTATATTACTAAGTTACTATAAAATCTTATAGCTACTAAGAGGAGGAATACGCTTACTACTATTACTACGTTCTATATCTTTAAGTATAAATACTATAACTACTTATATAGTATTTTTTAAGAGAAGGTATAATTTAACTTTAAAGACTAGTTAACTAAGAACTTTATAGCGTTACTATATAAGGTAACTAAGAAGTTATATAACTACCTTACTAGTTAAGAAGTATAAATTAACTAATTAAAGAATTTAATAGTTATATTATAACTTTATAAGGCTACTTATAATAATAAGTAAGTTATATAAAATAAGGAGATAATAGCTACTATTACTTATAAAACTAAAGGGTTTAAGGAGTAGCTAATAAATACTAATTTCTATAAGGATATTACTAATATAGTAGTATTACCTATTAAGGCTATACTTATAGCTAAAGTAACTAAGTAGGTAGTTACCTATAAATTACTAGTAATTACTAAGGTAACCTTATATAATAATTTATTATTTATACCTCCTCTAGCTTTATTACTATAGAAACCTTAAATAATAGTAATAATATATAAAGCCTAAGCCTAGCTGCGTTTTCTAACTATAGTAACGCCTACTATAACTACTACTATAATAAGTAAGTAAAGTAGCCTAACGCTAAGGTAATTAACAGACTTAATAAAGTTTTATATAAATAACCTAGGTTTAATATATAGTAGCAGCCTATATAAGACTATTAACTTAAAGTTACTATTTTTTTATAATCTTTATATCTATATAGGTATACTATAAAACTACTATAGCGTAGTAGTAATAGTAATACTTAAAGGGGAGCTATATAAGTATTATACTACCTTATTACTTAGTTATTCTAATAATTTTAATATAATAATAGTAAAGCTTAAATAACGCTTTAAAAGTAATAAAGTACACCTTTTACGCCTTACTAAGCTTTACTATACCTCCTTTAACTTAATTACTAAAGAAAACGCTAGTAAGAGTAAACTTAAAGTGCTTAAAGCACTTATTATATAAATTACCTAGCTAGTATAAGTAACTACCTATAACATCACCTTATATAATAAAGATTACTATAAGTAATTACTTACTTACTGCTATAGCGTGCCTAAATACTTTATTACTATCCTTAATCTACTCCCTACCTTTAGTAGCCTTTATATATAACTATATAGTAGTATAGTAAATTTACTTCTTTACTATAAGCTATAGTTATACTTTATTACTAGTATTAATAGTAGGAATAATTAATATTAGGTTAACTATAAGTATAATAGCTAGCGTAACTATAGAGCAGACCCCTAGAGACAGTAAGGCTAGTTATAAGGCCCTCTATAGTTAGCTAGTAGTAAAGCACTATATAATAGTAATCTATTTAGAAAGTGCTTTATCTATAATAAATTAGGCTATTAGTTAACTAAATATATAAAGGAGGAGTAATAAGCCTCCTTTACTAAGTATAAGAACACCTACTATATAACAGCCTTAAAGACTACTTTTAGTTACTTTCTAACTAACTATAAGGGTAATAAGCTACTTTATATTAAAAAAGTAAGTAATAATAAAGAAATCTACTTATTAGATAGTAAAAACTATAAATCTACTATATTTTTTATATCTACTATATACTTTATTAAGTAGTTAATTAACAGCCTATCTACTTATAAAAAGTTATATAACTAGGCGACTTTTTATACTATTACCTATAAAAATCTATATAAAAAGGCACCACCTAATCTAACTATAAAAAGTAGTAATATATTTATATTTAATAACTACTACTCTATGTTAACATTTTAAGGTATTATACCTAACACTAGCGTAGCTAAAGTATTTATAGTAGGCTAATAATAGTACCTTACACTTAAGAAACACCTTAGTAAGAGGATCCTATTAGATACTACCTATACTAGTAAAGTAATAATTTACTTTAGTAGTAGGGGATTACTATAAATCCCCTTAGTGTAATCTATATACCCTATACTAATTAGTAAGCTGTCTTTATATAATAATAAGTAATACACTATTTCTTTTTTTACCTATAAGATATAAATTACTATAGTATAAAATTTAATAACCCTTACTAACTAGCTTATTAAGGATAAGATTATTATACCTATTACCTAAAAATAAGGCTACATATAGATACTTTTAGAGCTGCCTAAGAGCGCTATTATAGAGTAACACTTAACTAATAGTAAATTACGCTAGATTTACTATAGATTTAGCTACCTATTAGTAAATTACCTCTATAAGCTACTTAAATAAGTAGGTAAATTAACCTCCCTTACTACGCTTAAAGAGATTAATAAATACTACTATTACTACTAACTTAACGTAAAGGCGCCTAGTTACTTTAAGTTTATACTACGTAATAAATATAAATTTAACTATAAAATTATTATTAACATAATATATTTAAAGGATAATAAGCCTATACTTTATATAGTTAACTTAGCTATAGCGTTTAATATAGTAAGATTCTTATATTTAATTACTATAGAATACACTTAGGAGGCACTATAGATATATTAGATTAATATATACCTTAGCCTACCTAATTAGATTACTACTAACGCTAGCCTAAATTTTTATATAGCTAAATTTAAACGCGCTGCCTATATATTATCTATTAAGGTTAATAAAGTGCCTATTAAGGCCTATAAATCTATTAGTAAGGTTAAGTAATACTATACTACCTTTTGCTATACGTATAAGATTATCTATATAGATAGTAATTATAAGCCTAAAGTCGCCCTTTAATTAGCTATTAAACCTATTAATAAT
>NW_007361022.1:693613-720104 GCF_000149035.1 Colletotrichum graminicola M1.001 | reverse complement strand
GGACGCACTATTTGTGCGACTCACCGCCCAGAAGAACTCAACTAAAGAGGACTCTTACGATTTTACGCGAATAGGTCTTCTGCTAGAACGATGGCTGCAGTCCAAGAATATTCGGAACTCTCGTTTGAGTAGAGAAGTATGACCCAATCCGAGGAGAGTTGGCTTATGCTGAGAAGGGACTTTTCCTATACGGCTAGAAAACTAGGCAGACTCCTAGATATTATTTAATTTATAGTCCCTTAAGTAAAGTAAGATAAAAACCTATTAAGGCTTTTTAACTAATACTTATACTACTAATTCTATTCTATACTATTACTATAGACTTTATTATAGGTCTTCCTTTAGTATTAGCTAAAAATACCTTATAGAAACTATAAAACTTCTTATTATTTAACTTATTATTAACTATATTAAATAAATTTATAAAATTAATAATCTTTATCCTAAGTTATATAACCTATAAAGTAAAGAAATAAGTATAAATATTACTAAAATTTCTTTAGCTTTATAACTAAGGATTACTAAAAAGTATAATCTTAGATTAAGATTTAAAATTTCTTTTAGATTTCTAGTAGACCTTATAAAAAGAAATAGATATAAAACTAAAGTTCTTAACTATATACTACCTTTAAATAAATAGCCTTTTAGAATAAAAAAACTAAACTATAGAAATAGTAGTTTAAGCTTTTATATACACTTTTCTAGAGAAAAAATAAGTAAATATAGTAATTAGCCTCTAAAACTTCTTAAATAACGTATATATAAGCATAGTAAAAGCCTCCCTATATAAAATACTATATAGCTTTAAAATAAATAAATCCTTAGATCTTTTTAGTAACTTAAATATAATTATTAACTAAGAAATACTTTAAAAAGAAGTAAAACTTTTAATTATAGTAGTATAAATATATATAAAAGAAGTATTTAACTATAAGTACTAGTATATTTTATTTATACTAAGAGATTTTATTTACTTAAAACTTAGCTAAGGATAGTATTTATTAAGAAACCTATTAGTAAAGACCTTACCTTTATATACTAAGCTAATAAAAGTCTTAAATAAAGTAAAGAAGCTAGTATATAGACTTAAGTTACTTTTAATAATAAATATCTACTTAGTAGTACTAGTTATATATATAATTCTAGCTAAAGACCTATAATTAGACCTATATAAATAAACTTCTATTTATAGTAGCCTAGTAAAAATAAATAACCTATATAAAGAAAATTAGTAAGATAAATACTAACACTATAAGGTTAAATAAATTCTTAAGAAATAAATTACTAAGTAAGGATAAAGAAAGCTATAGACCTAGTACCTTATTAAAGAGAAAGAATACTTTAGCCTATATAACACCTAGATAGATATAAGTACTATAAAGGCTAATAACTTAATTAAAGAATTTAAAGAAGCCTATTAATAATAAGTAAATTAATAATAAGCACTTTTAAAAAAAAAGTAAGTAATAAAATAATATAACTAACTAGTATTAAGAGAAATTATTAGATAAAAGAAAAATTCCTAGAGTATAAATAGGATAATTCCTTATAAAAGGCTAGATAATTCTCTAGGAAATAGCTAAAAAGAAGCTAATAACTATTAGGTTAATAATTTATAAAAAACAAGCAGACTAATAAAGTATACTTAGTAAATTAACTATAAAAAGGTAGGTAGTAAACTATAAAATCCTAGTAAATAGCTATACTATTTATAATAAATATTAAAATTATATAACTAATAATAAATAAATCTAGACTTTACTTATTAATAAGAAAAAAATAACTAGTTACTTAAAGTAACTATTATATAGTTATTTTTCTTTTTATATAAATTCTTTTTCTTTTACTATTCTCCTTATTTATATTATTTTTATTTTATAAATTCTCTTTATATTCTTAGTTAAGTATTTATATATTTACTATTAACTAGCTAGCTAATTTATATATAATAGTATAGAAACGCTAGTTATTTCCTACTTATTTGTTTTTTTACTATAAGATTTTATATTATCTTTAACCTTATAAATATTAATCTATTTAATAATTATAAGCACTAAAAGTACTTCTATAAAGTATTTAGTAGTAAAAAAACTAACACTAGCCTTATATTTTATAGCTACTTTTAAGCTATTACTATCTATAGTAGTAATAAATATCTAAAGAACTCTATTTATATAAGTATTTACTAAAAATTTACTACCCTTAAGAAGAAATAGCTATATTTTATTAAATAATTCTAAAATAAAGCTAAGCGTATTAGTATCTTAAACCCTACTAAAAACTTCTTAAACTTTATTATCTTTACTAACGTTAATAAATTCTTTTTTACTAAAGACATTAAGGTTACTTAGGAGATTTTTACTATAAACTCTTAGCTTAATTACTTAAAATCCTAAAACACCTACTTATACTAAGAGAACTAGGCTACATACTAAGATAAGTAGACACCTTATAAAATTATTAAGGATATTAAAGTAAAAGTAAGTAATAATAAGGATAATAAAATAATTACTAAAGAAATACCTAAATAAACTACTAATATATCTACTTAATATAACTTTTTAGGCTAATTTATTACGCCTTAAAAGTATTAAAATAATTAAAACGCCCCTACTAATAAGCTTATAGAGCTTAAGTAAAAGATTATTATCCTTAAGTAAGCCTAAGTAGTAGCTAATTTACTTACTATTTAAGAATAATAAAGTTAATATATAGATAATATACTTATAATTACTAAAATACTAGCTAATACTCTTATTATAATTAACTAAGAAAATAATATATATTCTTTTAATATTAATAAAGCCTTTAATATAATATATAGATTTTACTAAGCTATTAAAGAGGTTAAGTTAAGATAATTTACTATTAAAATTATAGTTAATACTATAAAATACCTAGCTAATTTTATACTTAATACTATAAAAAAACTTAACTAATATATTTAAACTCTTTATTAATCTTTAGCTAATAAGCTATAAACTATAGAAAAATAAGCTACTTAAATACTTACTAAAAGTAAAAAAGATATTTTACTATCTATTTATATATTAAACTATAAACTTAAGTAATAATTATTTACTATATTACTTAATAAAGCTAATAATTAGCTAGTAAATAAGTAGCTTATAACTAATACTTAGTTTAGCCTCTTACTTTTTTATAAAGTAGTAGTTAATAACCTAGCTAAGCGCACTAAATACCTTAAGGCTATATACTTTAAATATAGTATAAGTACTAATAACTACTACTTAGTTTTCCTTAATAGATATTTTATAGTCTTCTTAAAGATAGTAGCTAAAGGCCTAGTTATTTAGATTAATAATAACCTAGCTAAGGACTAGGTCTATAAAAAGCTAACTCTTAAGGTATTATTCTAGCTTCTAGATTACTATTACCTAGTTAGTAAAATATAGTATATTAATAGTATATAAGGCTAGCTACTATAGTATTTAGTAGCTAGTAACTCCCTTTATAAACGCTTATTAGATAAAACTACTAATAAAGGTAGCTAGGCTAACCTTATTACCTATATAAGTACTAGCCTATACTATACTAAGCACTATAGTTAGGAGTATATTTAGTTCCTAAATAATACTATACGCTAGGATATTTATAGTAAGAATAAGAAATAGCTTTTAGAGCTATTTATAACTCCTATAGACTTTAATACTATTATAAGTATAAAAGCCCCTTAATTACTAGATAATAACGTAATTAAGTAGAGAGTATATAATAAATTCTCTTATATATAATATATATTAAAGAATTATTTAGGTAATAATATAGTTATATATATAGTAAATTAAAAAAATAAATAATAATAGCTTAGTATAAAAAAAGTTAGTTATTAAACGTTTATTATATACTACTATTTTATATTTATTACTTATAAATTATTATATATTTTAAGATAAAAAGTAATTTATATATAGATAATTATTACGTAATAAAATATCTATTCCTTAGCTAATTTACTATTACTTAGTTAAGCTAATAGCTATAGATTATACTAGCTATTTACTAACTAAAAGGTAAATAATTAGCTAATAATTCCCTACTAAAGGGCTAATAATTATCTAGGAATTACTAGATAATTATCCTGCTATTATTAGAGAATTATTACGCTAATTAGTAAAGTATTAGTTAAGGAAATTCCCTATATATTTTAAGGAAAATAGTCCTCTACTTTAGGTAAAGGAAGGTATTAAATTTTATATCTTATTTTCTAGCACCTAAAGTGTAATAATCGCTTAGTAATAAGTATTACCTTCTTGCCTTTTTTCTTATATAACAGTAGTAGTATAATAGGTGTAATATTTAGGTTAATTTCGCCTAGCGGCTAGCAGTTAGGCATTATAAATATTATAGTAAGTTAATAGATTAGTAAAGTTAACTATAGATAGGCTGGCTGGCTGGCTAGCAAGCAAGTAGGTAGATAGGTAGATAGGTGGATAGGTGTGAGTTAACCGCCTTCTAATTTAGGCTTAGCGTAGTGGATATCTACTAGCCTCTATTAGTAATTCCCTAGCTATATCTAGCTAGCCTGCCTGCTAGTGGTTTACGAAACTGATGAGTGCGGACGGTACCCGTCAACCTACCTATCCGTACAGTACGGATACCTTGGACGGGTTCCCCAGAGATGACGAAGCTGGGAAGCGCTTAAGTGGATCACGTGTGACGCATCTGCCCGCCAGGTGGCCCATAGTGAGGCACTTCTTGACAAGTTAGGTTGAATCAAGATGCCTGCATAGATAGGTACGTATCTTTTGGCATATCGGATATCGCAAAATGACTTTCCATGGTTGATTACTCAAGCAAGGCAGCACGTATTCTCTCTGCAAAGCTCACACGATAAATTTTGCTTTGGGCTAGCAAATTGTAGCTATGGACCAAGGAACACTGCACCCAGAGAGCTGTTCTTATAGTGGGCATACAGGTATACCTACCGATAGTGAGGTGCCTGGGTAGGTACCTAACGCTCTATCCCCCAGGCCAAGAAGTACGGGTCCTGTCGGATAAGATACCGACTCGCCCCCCCCCCCCCAAAATACCGCCGCCGTTTTCTCTCCGCAATGTCTTGCTTGCTATTGTTGAAACTGTTAGCGCCAGTGGATGAGGCTGTCCCTCCCTCCACCACGGGCCATCTGTCTTTCACAGGACCGCCGCCGCCGCCACTGTGTTGTACATCGTTGTCAAAGAAGGCCATTCTTCCCGTTTGCCCATTCTACACCGCGCCCTTTTTTCGACCCTCGACTCGGTTCAAAGGAAACATGACTGTTCCAGCCCGCCCTGCAGCACCGACATAACGAACCCGCTGCTCCATCCTGACACCCTACAAGAGTAGCCGGTTCCCTTGTCTGCCACTCATGACGAACCCGCCGCCGACTGTCGCGTCCGCCTCCCGTCCTACGTACAGCGACGATTCCGAATATTCCATCTCCTCGACACCACCAGCTACAGCCCTCTTTTCCTGTCCCCGAGTCACCAAGCTCGCAACGACATGATTCAAGCTCTAACCCACACTTCGACACGTCCTTTCTCCTCCACATGAGCTCCACGGCCTCCTCGGCCACCAGAACCGTCCTTGGTGGCGCTGGCGGCGGTCCGGCCTTATCCAACGGCTCCGGACTGCACTCCTTCGCCATGGACAGAGATGGGCCTTCTGCCGGCCGTGGCGCTAGGCCCCCGCTGCCACATATAGACGACCTCACCTCTACCGTTCCCAATATCGACATGAACCTCCCCTTGCGCAAGATCCTCGAGATGGGCGACAATGCCATGCGACAAGCCGAGACCTTCCGCGACTTCGGTCGACCCGACATGGCCTTCAAGGAGTACATTAAGGCTTCCTTGATCGCAGTCAAATACGTGCCTTTGCACACAGAGTCCGTCTCCCTCAGGGGCGGCCGCGGCGACTTGAATCGCATATATACCGCTCTGATGAAGAAGATCGACTCCCACCATGGGAACTTTGAAAAGATCAAGGCCGACATCATCGCCGATAACCGTAGGACCGGCGTCAGGCCCGCTTCGTCGAGGCCGTCTTCCATCACTAATGGAGAAGTCACCCGGCCGCAGACGCCCCGGAGCCCGCCAGTAACGAGTCCCACCCGACCCGAGGTCGGTTCTCAAATGAATGGGTCGCCGGCAGCCAAGGCAAAGCCCGCTGTCCAACCAAAGCCCGTGTCACTGCATGGAAACGCTTTACGGTCTGGCACTGGAGGTCCTGTTCTTCCCAAGAGCAAGGCCGCAGAGGACTTGGCCGCCCGCTTCGCCAACCTGCGAGGCCCTGTTGCGTTACCCGGCCAGGATCCACGCATACGAACACATCCCATTATGCCTCCCAGACCGGCAGGGCCTAGGGCGATGCCCGAGTCGCCCGAGAAACCGAGAGTGGGCATAGTGACCAGGCTGCCGGATCTGCCCAAGATGCCAGATCCCATCTACAGCCCAGCTAGAGGGACCGTGTCCAATGAAGCGGCTTCATTACCATCAAGTACGCCACGAGGGTTGTTCAGCAGGACCGGCTCTTCCGCTACCATCAACACCGCTCTTGCTAACAACAGTACCAACAAGTCTTCCGAATACTTCACTTCCTCTCACTCAGCCTCCAATGCCGCGGCTATCGCTTCCAGAGCCCTCAGTATTACGATACCCGAAGGCGACTCTATTACGGCTGAAGATCTGCTGAATTACATAAAAAGGGGCTCGGCGGCCCTGCAAGTCTTGATCATTGACGTCCGAAGCCGGGATGACTTCGACGAGGGCCACATCCTATCACAGGCCGTCATCTGCATTGAGCCCAGCATTCTGCTGCGTGAGAACATTACGTCGGAACAAATAGCCGAGAGCATGGTTCTCTCGCCTCCCCAGGAGCACCACCACTTCGAAATGAGGGACGCCTTCGACCTCGTGGTTTTTCATGACCAGGACTCAGACTCCATCCCCAGGTACATTTCACCTGACATGGATGCTGCCGCATTGCTATCTTTGCAACGCGCCCTGACATACTTCAACTACGGAAAAGAGCTCAAGAACCCTCCCAAGCTGCTTCAGGGTGGTTTGGATGCTTGGACTGATTTGATGGGTAGGGGCGCCCTCGCGACCTCGCAGACCGCAGGCACCGCGCGAGCGCCTATGGCTCGTTCATCTTTGAGGCCAACCATCTCAATCTCTAAGCCGACCAGGAAATACAAGGTCACACCGCTGAGGCCCGAAGAAGTCAAGCTCTGGGAGGAGACACTGCAGAATGCCGAGCTCGAGACTGCACGGTCACCCGGCTTCATGCACGTGCGCAGTACGGAGGAGTTCCTACGCAGGTTCCCTGCGGTATCGACCGAACAAGAATCCATGCAGTCACCTATCAGCTCGGAGCAGCCGACTTACGGCTATCCTCAAAACCAGGTTGACCTCTACTCGGACCTGCCGTCACCACCTACTCGGCCTGCCCCGGCTGTCCCGCGTACAAGTTACAGCGGCCTGTCACAGACCCAGGATGACCATGAGGAACCTGGTGCTATTGCCTTCTCTGCACAGTCGCGGAACGCGAAGCAGGGCCCCTTGGCCCGGCCAGATTCCCCTTCAGTCACAAACGTTGGCAAGGACGGTCTGCGGATCACAGGCCTAAACAACCCAGGCGTATGGTGCTATGCGAACAGCTCTATACAAGCTCTTCGAATGTCACCCGGGTTCGGAAAGGACATGGCCACGTTTGAGTGGCAAAACATGTACAAGGTGCCAAAAAAGGCCGACGAGAAGAACGACCATCCTCAGTTGATGTCACGAATCTTGTCCAACTTGTTCCATTGGTTGGACTCTGGCAAGTTTGACGTCATGAAGGCGCAGACACTCATGGTCAGTCTTCCTATCTCTTGCCATCTGCATGCAGTTGCTAACCATTGCCAGGACTACTCTCGATCAGTATGTGAGAAGAGCCGGCACAAGGATAGGGGCGATGAGTTTGGTGGCGGTCGCCAACAAGATGCTCATGAGTTCATCTCATGGCTCATGGCATATCTCCACGACGAAACGAACGTACGACGCGACCGCAGCAGCCCTGAAACACCTGCGCCGTCAATGAGTGGCAAGTCGATGCTTCAGGGCGCTTACGAATGGTGGGCGCAATATCAAAAGAAGAACGCGTCCATCGTCGATAAATACTGGCGTGGCATAGAACTTTCGACTGTCGTATGTGCACAGTGCAAGAACCGCACATACACCTGGGACACGTTTGACTTCCTGTCGATACCTGTCAACCGGGAGACGCGTACACTCGAGGACTGCCTCAGAGCCCACCTCGAGCCTGAAAATATCTCCGACTACCAATGCGACAGTTGCAACACGAAGGGGCTCGGCAGGAAACAGGCTAGGCTGGCGCGAATGCCAGAACTCTTTTGTCTATGCTTGAAGCGGTTCACGGTTGATAACTACGGAACAGTGAAAAAGGATCTGAGCAGGGTCACCTGGGACTTCAACAGCTTCAACGTCGACCAGTTCTTCATCCCAGTAGAAGAGCGTACCGCGGGACCTGCACCGGACGACAAGTTTGAACTTCCATTTGACTACGAGTGTTACGCAGTCATTATCCACTCGGGCCCGAACATCAATTCCGGCCACTACTACACTTATGCCCGAGACACACACAACCCTGACCCCACCGCTTGGTACAAGATCAACGACTCCCAGGTGACCAGCATCAGGATCGACGGAACGGGGCGGTCCAACGATTACAGTGAAAAGGTCTTCAAGAATAGCGGCGAGGTCCCGTACATGGTTTTCTTCCGCCGAAAGGGTAGCCAATCGGCGAGGTGATGTGCCGTTTCTGGTCGAAGTGGTTGTGCACTGCAAAAGGTGGTTAGAGGGTATATGTACATGGCAGGCGCTGACATTCTGGACTGTCGAAAGAGAGTTCTCAGTTTTATACATAGAGTGGAACGATGTTGCGGGGGCGGGATTTCGCGAAGCATGAAAACGTCATGGAATGTATGGTTTTATTGCGGGTTGTGTTTTCGAGCGCTTCCAAGCATGGCGTCTGGGGGGGTTCCTAAGCCCCGTTATGCGTCGGGCTTACTTTGTTTATTTTGGTCTAGCTGACTCTTTCATCTCTCTTTTTCGCGGAATGGATTCGCTACGAGGCCATGACAAGCATAGTACCATTCAATGAAGAGTTGTGTGTTCTGCACGTTGCTTGAGCACGTTGTCATCGTATCTTTTGTGGGATCTTGACTGTGCCAGCCTGAAAGGAGCATCGGCTTCAAATGCGTTGTGGGGGACGAAGGCATCTCGGGATTGGAATCAGGGGCGTGTTCTGCGAGATGTCAGGCGGAGATTGTGAGCTACCTACTTGGATCATGTCTCCTGCTCGGCCTTTTCTCTCTCTTCCTGGTATCCCCCGTCCGTGTAAGCCATACATCTACACAAAGGGAAAAGAAAAGCAAGCATCTACCCACACAGATTCCAAGCTAAGCACCGGAGATGCAGACCCTCTACGATCCACAGGGAATCAAAGATCCTTTCCAGCACTCATTCCACTGGGAAACTTGAGCGCATATGGCAGGCGCAGCCGCTGTGGTTTCAGGGCCAGTCACTTGAGGCGCCCGCTCGGCTTGAGAATGACAGGATTTCATGCATTCTTCCCTTGATACTGGCCCGCCACTAGCATCCTGCGACTCGACGCAAAACCTCATATATCTTTTCCATCCTCGGCCAACTGCACAGAATACTCTTATCCTCGTTTCTACCTCTTTCGATGGCGGCAACACACTTGTCAACCATTCGGCCCTGGCAGTTGTAGTTCGGTTTCGGAGCGGTAGAGAGCACCCGGCTGTACACGGGTGGGACAACCCCGGGTCGTTTCGCCGGGCGTTGACGAGGACTCGGAGGTATCGCGCATTATGTGGCTGCACATATTGTTGACTCTTACCTATAAACAGAAAATTCCCCGTACACCTACTCAGAATGGAGACTGACAACCCCTGGTCCTGGTTCACCAGGCTATCGGCGGCACAGTCGTGACGGGCAAACATAATTAAGCTTAATTCGGAAGGAGAAGGGGACAGTTGCCCAGTTGGGATGAGCGGAACAGCAGGTATAAAAAAAACGGCCCCTGCATCCTTTCTCAAGTTTCCGTACCTTGTCTGCCAAAGTTCTTTTGTCACCTTAGTGAACTCGACGAGGCTATTCCCATTTGGATGCTGTGCCTCAACCCGCCCACCCATGTCAGCAATTGCTATCCAGCAATATTCGTATCAGCTCTTGGCGGGTTCCTGCAGTGATATTATCCATTTAATTAGGCTGCAGTCATCTTCGGTATCTTGCTCACTGCACCTATTAACTTGCTCTCGCTCATCATGCTTCCACTTCTTCCCCCCGCTTTTTTTCTTCTTCTCTATTTTGTTGTCACATTTGTCTAAGAAGAGAAGCGACATCCACCGAACCCTCATCATAGAGAGTTGGGCGCCTCAAGGGCAACACACCTCAGACGTCGCTCTCCTCAGCACTGTCAACACACTTAGCGGCTTCTGCAACGTGAAAGGCCCAATTTGTATCGAGCATCACGAAATCGAACTTCAACATGGGGAAGCTTTGGGTTGCCGCCTTGTCGGCCCTTGTGCTTGCTCACAATGCCAGCGCCCTCGAACCCATCATCATGAAGGTATAATATCGGCACTAGCCAGCTCCGGACGAACTTTTGGCCCTGCCGCAATTTCCGGAATCTCTAATGATCTTTTAGGGCACTAAATTCTTCTACACAAACGGAACCCAGTTCTTCATGAAAGGTATCGCCTATCAACAGGACACCGCCGCGGCCGGTGGAGAGTCCGTCACGGGCGAGTACAAAGATCCCTTGGCCGAGGAGGCGGCTTGCAGACACGATATTCCAATTCTGGTCGAAGCTGGGACCAATACCATCCGTACCTACGCCATCGATCCCAAGAACGACCATAGCGCCTGTATGGAGATGCTCAGTGACGCCGGTATCTATGTTGTGTCCGATTTGGGTGAGCCCAAATTATCAATCAACCGAGAAACCCCTCAATGGAATACTGAACTATACGATCGCTACACCTCCGTAATCGATGCTCTCGCACAGTATGATAATACCATCGGCTTCTTCGCTGGTAATGAGGTCTCGAACGACAAGAGCAATACGGAAGCCTCCGTATTTGTAAAGGCCGCTGTCCGCGACGCCAAGAAGCATATCAAGGAAAAGGGGTACCGCTGGATGGGTGTTGGTTACGCTGCCAACGACGACAAGGACATCCGCGCCAATTCTGCCCGTTATTTCAACTGTGGGGATCAGGATGCCGCCATAGATTTCTGGGGCTATAATATTTACTCGTGGTGTGGCGAGAATACGCTTGTAGGCGCTGGCTTTGACAAGCAGATTGATTTTTTAAGAATTACTCTGTTCCTGTTTTCTTTGCCGAGTATGGATGCAACCAGCCCAGCGGGGGTGATGATCGCATCTTCCAGGAAACAACTGCTCTATACGAAAGGGAGATGACCGACGCCTTCTCCGGTGGCATTGTGTATATGTACCATCAGGAGGCCAACGACTTTGGTATGTCTCCTGTCTCCTACTGCGTCTTAGTGACCCTGAACCCTGTACTGATGCGTTTCCAGGTCTTGTTGAGATCAAGGACGGCCAGGCGGAAGCGATGAAGAATTACTACGAGCTTGCATCTCGTGTTCTGAATGCCAACCCCACTGCCATCCAGATGGATTCCTACGAACCAAGCAATACCCCCGCCGAGTGCTCCAACACCGCCTCTAACTGGGAGGTTCAGGGAGACACTCTACCTCCTACTCCAGATAAGTATCTCTGCGAGTGCATGGTCAAGAGTCTCTCATGTATTCCCAAGTCAAACCTGGAGGCCGAGGCTATTGGCGATATTTTCGGCTATGTCTGCGGCGCTTCGTCAGACTCCTGCGAAGGCATCAACACAGATCCCTCCACCGGCGTCTACGGGGCATTTTCTATGTGCTCTGATGAGCAGAAGTTCGCCTATGTTATGAACGACTACTACAAGGCTCAGAGATCCACCCGCGCTGCCTGCGATTATGAAGGCCAGGGTGAAATAGTCAGCCCTTCCGCCGATGATACCTGCAAGAAGGCCCTCGCCTCTGTCGCCGACACCACCTCAGCCTCTTCCACCGCCAGACCCAGCTCGAGCTCTACTGGCAACGCTGCTGCTGGCCCCCACCAGCCCGTTTTCAACCTCGGAGGGTTCGCCATCGGCGCGTACCTGATTGCCAGCGGCTGCGTTGGTGCTGCCATCATAGCCTTGTAAATACCCATTTGTAATGGAGCCAAACTCAAGAGGGGCAAAAAAGGGGGCTGGGTTGTGGGTGTACCGTATACACTGACTTATTTCACCTTTAGCTACTGCACGAGCTAACGGCAACGGGTATTGCGGCCACTATAAAGGGTATAGTGTGCTGGCAGAAACAGGGATCTGGAAGTAGTAAAAGCAGGGGTTAGTTATGTACGTTAGCAGCAAGTTAGGTGGTAAGGGCTAGCAAATTGACTTATGGTTGGCATTAGATTTCCTCCCTCCCTCCCTCCCACCTCCTGTTGGCTCTAGATTTCCTATAGCCTTAATAAACTATTTCTAATGGCTTACTGGACGTCTTTAGCTAGAGATATATACTCTTAGTAGTTGTTATTTATATTAACGTTAGTTATTTTTTTTTTATTAATTTCTTTTATTTCCTTTTTTATATAGGCGTTATAGTTAAAGTTATCCTAACTATCTTATAATATCTTCTTATTTAGTATGTCCTTAATCTAAATCTTATTAATATTACTCCTATCTAGATTTATACTAATCTTATACTAAAGAAAAGATTACTAGACTATATTACCCCTTTTAGATAGGTAATAGGTAGCTATTATAATAGTATAAGTAACTATAATATATTTTATTAATATAGACTACTTAATAGGTTAAATTAGCTAAAGGGGCTTACTAGGCTAATAGGCTGCTTACTCTTTTTACTATATATACTTATTTATTACTTTAGATAACTACTACTTAAAAAGCTTATTAATAGTAGTATCTAGAGGTTAAAGGAGAGAGGTTATACTAAGTAGTATAAGGCTAGGCGTAATATAATAAGATTGAAGTTATAATAGTATAGTAGGGGTTTTATAAAAGGTAGTAACGTCTATAACTAAGAGGTATTCTTACTTACTAGTAAGGGGGAAAAATTTATTAGTTAACTACTACCTAAGAAGGTATTTATTATTATAAGCTATATTATTATACTTAACTATTACTTTATTACTATATAAGTTACTTTTATATACCTTAAGCTAGCTACTTATATTAGTAGGCCTACTATAAAAAATTAACTTAGGTAGTAGCTATTAAATCCTATTAGTAAAGATATAAAGGATTAAGGTAGCTTATTACTTACTCTAGCTACTATAGTTACTTTTACTAGCTATAGTACAGGCCCCTTAGGCTGCCTAAGTTAATCTATTAAGGTATTTAAAAGGTATAAAGGTCTTATTAAAGTTAATAATATAGTTAAAAAGAAATTAGAGGCCACTAATAGGTAGTTACTACTAGGCTAATAAAAGTTAATTAACCTATCTGTTAAAGTAGAAAAAGTTAGTAATAATAGTAAGGTATTTAGTAGGCAGCTTTAAGGCTTACTTTATAAGCTAGTAGTATAAGATACCCTATTATATAAGGAAGCTAATAAACTAGCCTATAGAGAATTAGAAGAGATAAGTAGAGGGGTTACTAAATATAATAGTACTAAGATAATTAGTATTAAAAAGGGCTTAGGCCTCCTACTTAAACTATCTAGTAGTAATAACCTTATTATAGGCTTATTATTACTAAAAGTAGCTATAAAGTTTAGCTTTTATTACTAGCTACTTTAGTTAATAGTTATATACTAATAGGCTAATAATATTATCCTAGTGCTTATACTAATACTTAATAGTATTAATTAGTATCTTAAAGTAGCTAGTAGCCTTATAAAAGGTTAGGTAGTAGAGGCTGTTAGTAGGGTTAAGAGGGGTATTACTAGCCTGTTAGTAACATAGCTAGCTAAGCAAAAGTAGGTAACAGTAGTGCTTAAGGTATAGCAGTACGTTAACTTACTTTAGCTAGTTATATAACCTTTTAACTTATTAAATAGGCTTTTTAGCGTATATTATTACTTCTTAATAGGCATAGGTTTTTTCCCCTTTTTCTTACGTAACAGTAGTGGTGTAATAGGTGTAATATTTAGGTTAATTTTGCCTAGCGGCTGGCGGTTAGGTATTGTGAATATTGTGGGTTAATGGGTTAGCGAAGTTAACTGTGGATGGGCTGGCTGGCAAGCAAGTGGGTGGATAGGTGGATGGGTGGGTGGGTTGACCGCTTCCTATATTAGGCTTAGCGCGATGGGCAGCCACTTTGCCCGTTGCCGTTAGCTCGTGCAGTAGCTAAAGGTGAATTAAGTCAGTGTATACGGTAGTACCTCATATGGGGAGCTCAGGTTTTCTATACAGGGAAGATGCAGCGCAGACCAAGTCTGCAGCTCGACAGCTATACCCGCTGGTATCGAACCCGTTTACATCTGTTTTATATCTGTAGTCACATATCGCCTAATAATTGTCGTTTTTGTGTACTGTTGAGAGCAGATGGGCTTTGCCGTCAGTACAGCGCGCCCCTTGAGTCGGCATAGGTGTGCTCGCGGCTACACCTCTTCAACTTTGGCAACCCGCCAGAACTAGCTTCGTGTTCGAGTATGACCACAGAACAACGAAGGCACCCCTCCGCGATGTCAGTTTCGCGCTTGTATGCGCCACAGCCACATTTCCTGTAGTGGTATAGCTTTCTATCCGGGCCGACAGCCCTCGGTCTTTCAAGAAGGGCAACCAACCAGAAGACGATAACTGCATCAAATATGACACCAATGCTGGTTTGGATTGCCCGACACATGGATTTGATTCGACATGACCTTGGCCAACTATGTTCAAGAGTGTGTTGCAGCAATAGTGGCGGTGTTTGTTGTCAACATCAAGACTCTTCATCACAAGGTCAGCTGAACAAACAAGAGTGAGAATGAGAAACGGCGTGATGCAATTTTGGAAATTGGACACGTCAGCTCCGCCGTGGCTAAATTTCCAGGTTACCAGCCACTGGACGAGAACTGAGAACACGCGGCTGGCGACAACCTGGCCCCAAGGCTGAGTGTTCCATACTGCCGTGGGTCCAAGACGCATCAATGAAGCAGGTGATACTCGGACACGAGCCCGATGTGTCAAGGAGCGACTCTGGAAGGGGATGTTAGAGCAAGCAAATCGAAGCGGATAAAGAAAAATTAACCCACGATATTGCCTATAACACAACTCGGGAAAAGGTTGTGCACTGTGTACAAGACGCTATGCAGCTCGCTTGGAAGCCGGCATCACGGATGAAAGTAATCATCAGGGGTCGTCGTCCCCTACATATCGGTCGTTCCCCGGAAAAGGCGGAGGCGGGCCGAAACCCGCCATCGCTTCCCCCGGGTTCGTCGCAACGTTTTTTCTCGCGGGCGAGGCCCCCCCGGAGTTCTGGCTCTCAGTTGGGTCTACGTGAGTGAAGCACCGCGACCAGGAAGAAGACCTGGCCAGCGCCACCGGTCTCACTCTATGAGCAGGAGGCATATCAACACACAAATTAGCAGAACGTACGCAGTTTCCCCGGGGAAATGTACCAGGGAAGTATAATCAAGTCAGGCTAGATGGATTGGCTTCCCCTCATGCTATTTCTCGTCAAGTCCCTACGTCAAGTAATGCTCGCGTTACTCTGCATCCCCTCGCCGGATGCTCCCCGGAGCCCGTGTTTGAACCCCGGCTATTCCGGTCTCGAACCCATACCGACGCCATACTGCTCAGGGGGCGTGTCTGCGGGGAGGTCTCTTCCCGCAGTGCTTACTATCAAGAAAGCGGACCGGCCTATTCACCACACCCACACCGAGTATTCTGATCCCATATCCGACAGGATTCGTATCTCATAGCCGAGGGATTTCCGGGCAGTATTACGTATCAGGATAAGCCACACAAGCAGCACTAAGGCCACTGGGTCGGTTGCTGAGATGAGTCTCGAACTAGTCAGGGCCGGAGTAGTACTCTACCTGGAAACGGCACCGTTAGCCTCGACGGATTCGACGCGATACAGTCAGGACGCTAATGAGCAATGCACCTCGGACATGCCAAATAGCAAAAAAGAAAAAAAAAAAAGAAAAAAAAAGAAAAAAAAAGAAGAATAAGCACCCCCAAGGACCTTGGCGTCGATGCCCGAATACAAACACCCACACCCACGCGACACTGCGTGGACGGAAATAGAGGAACCAGGAACACCCGGTTCCTTGACCTGCTCACAACGTACGCATCACAGGGGACATCCGCAAGCCATGCCGATACCCTCATCTCGAGTGATCGCAAGAAACGTCCTGGCATTGGCCCGGTGTCCTGGATCCATCGGTGCGTCCGGTGCCTGCAGTCAGAGAGCGCCGATAGGCGACCGACCATGCAGCATACCATCGGAGGGGCGACTGGAAGATGGGTGGGTGCCTGCAACCAATCCGTCTTTGACTAGGGGCGGTTCCTCGAATGCCACTTCCTTGCTTCCTGACATAGCTTCCTTCTGTCGTCTCCATACCGTCACCAACTTTCATCGCACCAACGGTTCCTTGTCCTGCTCAAATGTTCATGGCAAAAGCCAGTCCACACGTGGCATTGGAGCGTTTCCAGCGTGGTTGGGCGTCGGCCAAGGGACGGTGAAGAGTTGTCCTTGGACAGTCAGCCACAAGTGCTTACATCTTTTCGCCTCCTTTCGCGTCCTGCCACGCCGAGAATGACGCCGCCGGGGGGAAATATCGGCTGGTGTCCGTAGCGCTGCACAGGGCGGGTACATCGCAATCAGGGGGCGCAAACAATCTAATTATCCAAATTCCTTCCATTGCTTGATTCCTTCCCTATGTAGTCTATGTTACACCTCCACAGGGATTATAAACGTTAGTGTTATACTTACTAACCAGAAGGAGGGTAAGATCAGCAGGTAACTATACTTATATATAGGTGTAAGATAGGCTATATTTTAAGTACTAGTACTGGATTGCCCCTCCGTTATTCTCAAGTACAAGACGAAGTCGGTAAGGCATAGAGTGTGCTAATTGCTGTAAGAAGTCTAAAGGTATTGCGAGCCAGGCTGCCTATATGACTGCCTGTAACTCCTCTAACGTAAGGGTCTGGAGATTATAGTGCCTATTAATCTAATCCTTTATCTAACTCTAGTGTAAATACTTCCAAAAGGCCTGTATCTCTATACGTTGCTCCTTTGAGAGGTCAGTATTGCAATAGATTAATAGGGTTAAAGGGGGGGTTGTTGGTAGATTATTTGCTATATTGCTGTTGTTGTTAGTGTTAAGAGGAAAATGTGGGCGATACGTAGGTATCCGTTGCTTTAGCTAGCTGGTTAATAGTGATGAAGTCATAATTAGTGCTAGTACTGGTACTAATTTTAATAGTAGTTTCCTATATTAAAATAAGTACTGTCTCTTGCTGCTGTATGTGGGGCATTTCACTGCACTAACGTTTATAATCCCTGTGGAGGTGTACAAGATGTGAGACAAAGGAAAAAAGGAAAAAAAAACTTTCAAGACGCTTCTGTCTCATTAAATTCCGTTCTAACCCGAAATGGGCAGGCAAGTAAAACAACATGGGATTCTCTTTGCGCGTGGGTGCGGTAGATGAAATGGACAAAACCCCCTGCGCGACGCGTCCCCAACCGGACTCCTCCTCCCGGACGTTGTTTGACTTCAACGATCCCGGGCGGCATTATACACTAAATGGTCCATCTCCTAGCCCGTTGGAGAGATGGTGAATGGATTTGTTTGCGATGTGATAGAGGAGATCGTAAACATCTCTAACTAAACGGTTCGGTGTTTTCTGTGCGCACTGCCTCATGGATGCGTGTGGTTGATGTCGTATTGTTCCGGCTGCAGCGGCTGCATCTCCGTTGGCGACAGGGGCGGTGACTGGAATGGTGACGGAATCGGCGCGTCACCTTCCATGAACGCCGCCGCGGTAGCTGCCGCCTCGCGGAGGTCGCTGCGTCCCGAGAATCGCCTGATAGACCTCGCCGACGCGTCAGAGCACCGCCTCATCATATTTCTTTCGCTGTGAGAGGCCTTGCGCTCCGGAGTCGATGGTGCCGTCCCGGACGCAGAAGGCATGTTGGGGGGAGAAGGGGCCTCCATGTCGGAAACGTAATCCTTGGGAGGAGGTTCTTGGTTCGCCGACGACGGTTCGCCGCGGAGAGTCATCGCGTTGGACCACCGTTCCGTGTTAGGACGCGAAGGCTTGAGCAAGAAGGACCGCCTCTCAGCGGGCTCTTTTATGGGGAACGGGCTGTCAAGGAGCATGTTCTTCTGAGCGGCGTGCTCGTCTTCGTAGCGAGATGATGAAGTCGATGGTGAGTGCTCCAGGGGAGTGGTTTCGTCAATATCAGCGACCATGGGGGTGGCGAAGCTCGAGATGCGCTTGTCGTGACCTTCATGGTGTATAGGCTCCTTGATCGTCATAGTGGAAGACCATCTCTCGCTGCCACGCTTCTTCGTGTCCTTGCCGCCGATCTTTTCGTTCATGTTGTCTTCGGCGCCGGCGTCCCTGAGCGTCATGGCTGAGGACCAGCGTTCGCTGTTGCGCCGGAAGCTGGGCGGGATCAGGGGCACGGGCTCGATCTTGTCTTCTTCCATTGTTCTCTTGCCTGCCGTCTTCTCGCTGGACGAGGATCCCGCGATGGAGGGGTCCATGCTAGCAGTTTTCTTGAGGATATCGTCCTTGCTGGCGGCCTTTTCGCTGGCGGTTTCGCCCTCCAGCCTGAGCGTGAGATAAGTAACGCCGGACGGGTAGTAGCCCTCCTCGATAGCGCGGGTGAGGTCGTACTGGGCCTGGTCGCTGATCGACCGGGTAAGGCGCAGCTTCTTCATGTTATCGCCATCGACGGTCTCTTCCCAAGTCTTCTGGAACATGAGCGCAATCTCGTTGACGAGGAGCAGGAAATAGAACCCAGCGATGATGGCCAAGTCCTGCACCTGATGGGTCGTAGGGTAGTCGGAGCCCATCCGCCTGAACTCCGGACTGCGCATGCTGGACCGCTGGATTGTAAGGATCTTGAGGATGGTGATAGCGACGCTCATGATCCAGAAGATCACGTTGGCCGGCTGCCAGTTGCGTATCCGGCCCTTGGCACCACGGGTAGCCTGCATGGCCGCGCTTACACCACAGCCAGCAAACACAAAGGGGATCAGACCGATGGCGAAGCGGAGCCCCACTAGCCGTGCCATTTCAAGGATCTCCATGAGGAAGACAACAAGGATCGAAAAGTAGTAGAAGGACAGCTGGGCGTGCCTCTGCCATTCCTTCTTGACGGCGTACCGCTTGATCTTTTCGACAATGAGGACCCGGACAACGAAATGGAACAAGGCGAAGGTAACGACGAGACGGATCCACGCCGGCAAGGGGACGAGAATTGTGTCGAAGAAACACATCGACGGTAGAGGGCTGAACCTCGACTGGACCGTCTGGACGAGAGCGTTAGCTGGAACATGACGGTACGTTGGTTAAGGCTAAGGGAACAACCGGAGGAGACTCACCAGCCCTTCGGGGCGCATACCACACAGCCTCTGCATGATGGCTACTCACAGCGGACGACAGAGAGGCAGGGGGGGTTCGGTTGGGTGCCTCTCAGCAACTCTGGAACGACGGGAAACAGGACAAGAGTTCGTCTCGAAAGAAGGGGGGAGCAGCTGCGACATAACTTTATCTAATATCATCAATGCCGTACCGACAAGACGTCGGAGGTGCGCACTCGCCTTCCTTCGTGGCTGGTTCCAGGGCTAGGTGGACTCGAGCGCCCTCTGGGGTCTCTGTGCTGCGGCTCTTGGGGCATGTTATGCTGGCGTACGCTCGGGGCTTGCAGAGATGGCGTTTCAACCTTGTGACACTGGTGATCATGAGTATATTTTGAGAACTGTGCAACGGCAGCAAGATCGAGCGGTACGCGTGCGATTGGTCGGCAAGGGAGAGACACACAGGGCAGGGGGGGCCATAGTCCGATGGGGGAAGTCCACTCTGGTATTACGATGGCCGGGCTCTGGTTGGGTGCTCCTACACGGCAGCGCGGCCCAGGTTGCATATTCACAAGGTGCGACAGTCCTCCTGCGAAAGGATGAGGCTAAACCCACGGCCCCTTGATACGGGGGAATCAAGGAGTGCCGAGCGGTGCTGTTTTAGGCCCAAAAGTGTAAGCCGTCAGACCAACGTACATGGCAGTGTAGATCCCACCTTGCTCTAGCACCACGACGGTGTGGTAGAGACTGGCTTGATGCCTGGAAGAGGTGGTTCCCGACCTCTGGCGGTTGGCGGTGATCCGGGACGTGTGCGTGCTGCAGACAGAAGAAGAGAGCGTTGTCTGGCAACCTGTCTGGTCGCCTTACTTGCCATCCTCGACCTCCCCCCTCTCGCTTCCCAGGCACTCTAACCTCTCAGCTGGATTGGTTGGTATGCTTGCTTGGGTGACGGGCTGGAACTCCGACTAAGCAGCCGTTTCCCCTGCGGCGACGGGCTGCTGTTCGGGACCGTCTGTACGCTCGGCCCGCAGGGCGTAAGATTGGGACGAAAGTAGCGTTGCTATAAATTGCTCTTTGACCGGCCACTGACACACTATGGGCTCTCGCCGTGTGGTGTGGTCAAGATGTTGCCGGTGAGGTACGTTTCTATGGGTTCCTTGCTTATTGTGTGAACGCCACACCGACTGTCATCGTCATTGTCGTCTGTTGTTGTTATTGTTTTTCTTTTTCTTTTTTTTTTCTCTCTGCCTGCTTCAGAAATGGATCTGGAACAAGAGCTGGGATGCTTTGGAACCGTTCGTTTAGTCCAGGTCGCCATCGAGTGGCTTACTGTGGCCATAGCTCCTCCCAAAAGGAACATTTATGCAGGCCGTGAGCTGATAGGCGTCGGCGTGACACATGCTGGCAGTGTCGGGCAACGTGGGAATCGCCTCAGGTGCAGTGAGGTGCAGAGGCGCAAACTACTAGATAAACTAGCTTATGTGAAGGCATGATGGGAAGGGGAGTACGGGTAAGAGGAGTTTGGGTCGGTTGAAAATGGTGCGATGAACCAAAAGCCTTATGCAGACGGAAAATACATGACATCGGGCGAATTGGAGATTCAGACGCGGGAAGGCAAAGTAGGTACAGAGTACATAGTACACAGTGGACACGGTGGGGCACTTTCTAAGTAGCTAGTTAGGCAGCAGGTACAGACCGAGGAGCCTCTTTTCCCTCTTTCCTTACTCTAGCCTCGGTCGTCGGTGCATGTGAGGAACAACTGTTTTTTTTTTGTACGTGATTCTGTCGTGCAGGAAAAGGGATAATATATTACCCAGATAGGCGAGGCCGATGGGGTGCATCGTCGAGACAAAATGGAGGTTGCGGTGTTGCTGTGAGAGTGGGTTTTGGTGGTGGCTCTGATCATGTCCGAGTCAAAGGCGTACGATGTAATTTAAGGGTGAGAGTTTCTATACGGATAGGTATCCGTATGTGGGCGTGTGGATCAAGCGGTTTTTTTTGTTCTATTTTTTTGGTTTTTATTTATTTCTTTAGTGAGGGTGAGCCGCAGGCAGGACTTAAAGCTAATGGTCCCGAAACCGCTGTCGTAGCCGATCGCTCTGTCTCCATATCCCGGTCTGTCCCTTGCCCGCCCGAGCGCACCAAAGCCGGCATGGGGGCTGATATCGCTGTCGCATGCGTTCATACCTTTCTAATAGTAAGTAAACAGAACAGTGTTTACGGATACCTTCCTAGTCTTGGTATGCACAAGTCAACTGCCTACCTACATACCTCCCTATATAGATAGGTATGCATTCTGTGCAAAGGGCGACAGCATTGTTGAGTGTTGGGAATGAAACTGTTGGAAGGGGGTGACGGGCAATGGTGTCGATGGTGCCAATGTTGTCAGCATACAGCATACGTAGTACGAGAGGTCGTTTGCGAAGCTCCAGGCTTGGTTGTTGAGAGGGAATTCGGTCAATGGTATTCGGTCAATGGGCGACGGGTGTCCAGGTGACACCGAGGTACGAAAGTACATTGTCAAGGAGGGCTTCCACTGTCATTGAGAGAGATCTCGCATTTCGCCGAAGCCGTGCCAGGATGAGGTATACAGTACCTAGGTAGGTAGGTAATTTACACGGGTTATGCCTGCCGACGTGCAGTACCTACCCAAGTACCAAGATACCTTACCTACCTACCTACCCAGGTCTGCCAGGTACAGGTAGGTAACACAAGCAGGCCCCCCAGTTTCCCTTCTCCATTTTTTATCCGCAAACTAAAGGTTGCTTGGCTCGTACAGATACGGAAATGGGAGCTGGTGCTGACTGGCGGCCGCAGATGCAGAGGGTTCAGGTCCACTGGGAATCAAGCTGTTATTTATTTCTCATGTTGGAGAAGCTGTCAGCCTCGTCAGGCCGAGGTAAACTGTCAGACTGTCAACTTGGTCACCGTGGTCAAGTGTACCCAATGCCTACCTACCGAGGTACCTAGGGAGGCCAGGCATTGGTCGAAGTCTACGGATACACGTACGCATATGGTGCCAGCATTCCCCAGCATACCTGTACCAAAGACAGATGCCGGTCTCTAAATCGGTCAAGATGATGTGTATATACCACCTTCCCTTAAGCAGCCATGTGTTTGCACCAAAGCAAAACCTATATTCGGTGTTAGGATATACTGCTGCACTAGGTAGTTTACCTACCTAATCTAAGTAGCACCGCAATACGGAGTACACAAGGATGTACCATGCAACACGTACGTAGTCTACCGAGTACCAGCCAGTGGCGGATCGACCAGCCCCTGGTCGCATGCCTACCGCCTTGTTGGCCTGCTACATACAGCACCATTCCAGCGTCCCAGCTCATAACCGTGACGCAATTAAAGCCCGTCACTCTTCTCGCAGCTAACCTTGCGCTGCTGCCCGCACACGTAGTTCTTCAACCCCCTCAAAAGAGAGCAGAGCAACGACTCCAAGCCCCCCCCCCCCCCCCCCGTCAACTCTCGCAACTCTGTCCTCGTTGCAAAACCTGCCGCCGTCAATTATCGATCCAGCCCCTCGACGATTCCAACGCTGCCACCTTGACACCCCGGAAACCTTGTGGATAACTTTGTCCTTTCCGCACCTCAGACCTCAAGGGCTCGCAGGCCGTGAACTCTCCCACCATTCCGTCCATCATCACCGCCCTTCTCGTCCTTTCCATCGCCATTCTCACCGGCTGGTTCCTCGCAGACTCCCCCGCAAACTACATCACCACCGCCACAATGGACTGGACCAAGGGTATTATGCCCCTGCACCCGGTGCACAAACCCCCTTACACCATCGAGTCGCCTGGCTACCAACGTGTCGACGGCGAAACCCTCCCCCGCCGCCACTGGAAGGCCAAGGACGGCCTCAAAACCAGACCCCATCCCGACATTCGCACCGTCTACGACGTCGTCAAGCGCAGCGCCCAGATTTACCCTAACGAACCCGCCGTGGGCTCCCGGAAGCTCGTGCGCCTTCACAAAGAGAAGAAGAAGGTGCCCAAGAATGTCGACGGAGAGATCGTACAGGTTGAGAAGGAGTGGCAGTTCTTCGAGCTGTCCAATTACTCCTATATGACCTACGCCGAGTTCCTTACCTACATCAACCAGATTGGCTCAGGCCTGCGCAAGTTGGGTCTGAGCAAAGGCAGCCGGGTCCATCTGTTTGCGACCACCACGTACGTCCGAGAGCACCATCTTCTCCTATCCTCCCGCGTCCCGAGCACTCCACGACGGGTTCCGTCTATCCCCGTCAAGAAGCTGCTAACCCGACTTTTTTGGAATCTAGTGCCAACTGGATGGCCATGTCCCACGCCTGTGGTTCGCAGTCCATCTCAATCGTCACTGCTTACGATACCCTCGGCGCTAGCGGCGTCGAGCACTCGCTGCTCCAGTCCAATGCTGAGGCCATGTACATCGATCCCCAGCTTCTCAAGACGGCAAGCGGAGCTCTGAAGAAGGCCGACAATGTCAAATTTGTCGTGTATAACGACAACTCCATCTTTTCCGATGGCACCGAGGTCGACGCTTTTAGGAAGGCGAACCCCGACATTAAGCTCCTCAGCATTGAGGAGGTGCGCGCCTTGGGCGAGGAGAACCCCGTCGACACTGTCGAGCCCAGCCCCGAGGAGTTGTTTTGCATCATGTACACCTCTGGCTCCACTGGTCCGCCCAAGGGTGTGCCCATGACTCATGAGGGTACCGTGGCAGCGCGTAAGTCATCCTTTCCTCGCTTCTAGAGGCTACCAGAGGCTAATCGAATCGTGTACAGTCAGTGGCCTCTTTACCTGCGTCGAAGAATGTGTCAGCTACAGAGACTACATCTTGGCATACCTGCCTTTGGCTCACATCTTCGAGCTCGTTCTCGAGAACCTCGTCCTGTTTGCTGGCGGCACTTTGGGCTATGGCAACCCGAGAACGCTTTCCGACACATCGGTCAAGAACTGCGCTGGTGACATGCGCGAGTTCCGGCCGACCGCCCTGGTTGGCGTGCCGCAAGTCTGGGAGACGGTGAAGAAGGGCATCATGGCTAAGGTCAACAGCTCCGGTCCTTTAATCAAGGCCCTCTTCTGGGGCGCCTTCAACTACAAGACTTTCATGGTCAAGTATGGACTCCCAGGCGCAACCATCTTCGATAACATCGTCTTTAAGAAGGTGCGCGACATGACGGGTGGCCGTCTCCGCTTCATTATGAATGGCGCCAGCGGTATCTCGGATGGAACCAAGCACTTCCTCTCCATGACCATTGCGCCCATGTTGACAGGCTACGGTCTGACTGAGACGGCTGCCAACGGTGCCCTTGGTGATCCTCTGGAGTACACATCTACCGCCATTGGTTCTATCCCTGCTGCCGTCGACCTCAAGCTCGTCTCCATCCCGGACCTCAACTACTACACCGACGCAAACCCCCCTCAGGGTGAAATCTGGATCAAGGGTCTTCCCGTGCTGAAAGAGTACTACAAGAACCCGGAGGAGACGGAAAAGGCCATAACCAAGGATGGCTGGTTTAAGACGGGCGACATTGGCGAGTTTGATGCCGTCGGTCACGTGCGTGTCATTGATCGCGTCAAGAACCTCGTCAAGATGCAGGGCGGAGAGTACATTGCCCTGGAGAAGCTGGAAACTGTATACCGCGGCAGCTCCTATATCGCTAACATTATGGTCTACGGCGACGGCGAGCACTCTCGTGCCATTGCCGTCATTGCCCCCAACGAAAAGGTTCTCGCCGAAGAAGCGAAGAAGCTTGGTGTTGACGAGCACAGCATGCACACTGATAAGAGGATGGTTGATGCCGTGCACAAGGATCTCGTGTCAATCGGTAAGAAGGCCGGTCTGACAGGCCTCGAGATCGTCGGCGGCGTCGTTCTGACCGAGGAGGAGTGGACCCCGGATAGTGTAAGTTTTCCCACGCCAGCGGCCCGCACGTACAGGAACCAAACTGACATTGCATGCAGGGCCTCGTCACCGCCACCCAAAAGGTCAACAGGAGAGTCATTAGGGAAAAGTACAAGGCCCAGATGGAAAAGGCTTTCAGTGAGTAATCAGATTGAAACACGAAATGCTACTGGCGAAGCGGTTTTTCCCCCGACACACCGAGACGACCGGTATCTTCTGCCCGAACTTTCTTCGTCCTCTAGATCGTTGAATCGAGTAATGGCAGTAAATCGGGATCAATTGAGCGGAGGAGATAGGAAGGACAGGATATCTTTACTGTGCTCATTGGGGATTTACGCCCATGGTTGTCTTATGTAGCAAGGACCATCTGTCATGATGTACACTATTACCAACCCAATCTTGATTTTCACAAACTCGGATGTGCTTGGCATTCCCTTGTATTGATTGCTTTCTGAATGAGTGCCTAGGTGAGGCGAGTTCTCGTGATGCACGACCCATTCTGTTTTGCTGGTTCATGCTCTTTGGTTTGCGGTGTGTGAGGAACTCCTCACAACCTAAGCGTTGACAAGGTGTCAGGGCCGAAAAGATATTACTCGCTCGCCAAGGCCTAACTCTCCCTTCTGTCGAGCACCGGGCGAAGAGCGTGCGTTACCAGGATCTCGGATCATACACGGACGCCCCTGGTGCACGCAGATTCTGGGCACATTATCGGATCGAGTATAAGGAAGAACACCCTTCCACGCCGGGTTGTACACTTTCTTTGCCAGTTGGTTGGGGATGATGCACGTACACGGGCATAAGTAATGGTTAAGGATCCAGGGGGACGCTCATCTCCTGGTCCTGAGGGGCTTGATGCCATTACTTTTAAATGAAACTAGTTTTTGGCCCACAAGTTGGAGTGCGATGAATTTAACAACTATTAATAGTTGAACCTAGTAAGGGATTATCAAGTTGTCTTGAGAAGATC